>NC_091323.1:6605281-6897781 GCF_038502225.1 Cherax quadricarinatus | reverse complement strand
AGCATGTGCTGGGAACTTTGATATCATTGCATTAACTGAAACGTGGTATGATTTAAAGAGTCGGGATATGACTGCTGAGTGTAATATTCAGGGATTTAAGTTATTCAATGTAGATAGATGTAATGGGAAGGGGGGAGGAGTTGCATTGTATGTTCGAGAAAATATTAATTGTTGCATAAAAACAGGTATAAAAATAGATGGAGCAGTAACAGAGTCTGTTTGGGTAGAGTTCGTGGAGGGTCAAGAAAAACTAATTCTAGGTGTAATATACCGACCTCCAGGCTTGGATCACGATAGAGGGAGACTTCTTTGGGACGAAATTGTTAGGGCTTCTGGACTCAGTAACGTAGTCATAGTAGGGGACTTTAACTTTAGCCAAATTGACTGGAATTCTTTGACAGGTAATCTAGAGTCCAGTGACTTCATGGAAACAGTTCAGGACTGTTTTCTGAAACAGAGTGTAACTGAACCTACCAGGGGTAATAATTTGCTAGACCTAGTCTTGTCAAATAAGGAAACACTCGTGAATAATCTGGAGATCACTGAAGAGCTTGGCGCAAGTGATCACAAATCCATCACCTTTAGCATTAATTGGGAATGCAAGAATAATGATAATAAAGTAAAAATCCCCGATTTTCGTTCTGCCGATTATAATGGACTTAGGGAACATCTGTCTAATCTTGATTGGGGTTATCTAGCTAATGATTTTATTGACGATAATCATACTTATGAATATGAAGGGATCTGCTTTTATGATTGTTTTCTTAATAATGTACACAGTGCCCAGAGTATATACATTCCCCAGAGAGAAATTAGGTCTAATAATAACGATCCCAAATGGGTTAACAGGAGGCTAAAGCATCTATTAGGGGAGAAAAGGGGAATTTATAGGCGCATCAGAAGAGGAGAGGTTAACCTTACTGACCAATATGTTCAGCTTAAAAGAGAAGTAAAAAAGGCGATTAGAAAGGCTAAACGTGACTATGAAATTAGAGTCGCTAATGAATCAAAGACTAATCCAAAGGGGTTCTTTCAAGTGTATAGGACGAAGGTGAAGGAAAAAGTAGGACCTCTGAAATCTGGGAATGGACAGCTGACGGATAATGAACTGGAAATGTGTTCCTTATTTAATGACTATTTTTTGTCAGTTTTTACACAGGAAGATGTAAATGAGATTCCAGTAATTAACAATTATTTAGTTCCTGATGAATTTAAGTTAACTAATATTACTGTCACGAGGGACATGGTTATTAAACAGATAGACAAACTGAAACAAAATAAGTCCCCGGGACCCGATGAGTTGTTTTCAAGGGTACTTAAGGAATGCAAGATGGAGCTTAGTCAGCCATTAACGAGTGTATTCAATGCGTCCATCCTTACCAGTGTTGTGCCAGAGATGTGGAAGATGGCTAATGTGGTTCCTATATTCAAATCAGGGGATAAGGCCACTCCTTCAAATTACCGTCCAATAAGCCTGACATCTATAGTGGGCAAGTTATTAGAATCAATTATAGCTGACATTATCAGAAGTCACCTTGAAGAGCATAACTTGATAAATGAATCTCAGCATGGATTCACGAGAGGTCGTTCCTGCCTGACAAACTTACTGACGTTCTTCAATAGAACATTTGAGGCAGTTGACAGTGATAAGGAATATGATATTGTTTATTTGGATTTTAGTAAAGCCTTCGACAGAGTACCTCACAAGAGACTCTTAAGAAAAGTGGCAGCTCATGGTATAGGAGGTAAAGTTCTAGCATGGATTGAGGCATGGCTTACCAATAGAAAGCAGAGAGTTACCATTAATGGAGTGAAATCTGAATGGGGATTAGTCACTAGTGGCGTTCCACAAGGATCAGTTTTAGGCCCTCTCTTGTTCATAATTTACATTAATGACCTTGATGAAGGGATTACTAGTGACATGAGTAAGTTTGCTGATGATACAAAGATAGGCCGTATAATTCACTCTGAGGAGGATATCAATGAACTCCAGGACGATTTGAACAAATTAATGTTTTGGTCTGAGAAATGGCAGATGAAGTTTAATGTGGATAAGTGTAAGGTACTTGCCCTTGGTAATGAAAATAACCCTCGAAGCTATAATCTAGGTGAAGTAGAGCTTGGTCATACAGAATGTGAAAAAGACTTGGGAGTCATGGTAAGCAGAAATCTAAAGCCAAGACAGCAGTGCCTCAGTGTGCGCAACAAGGCCAACAGATTACTTGGATTTATCTCAAGAAGTATAAGTAACAGAAGTCCAAAAGTTATTTTACAGCTCTATACATCACTAGTGAGGCCTCATTTAGATTATGCTGCTCAGTTTTGGTCCCCTTACTACAGGATGGACATAGACTCATTAGAGAACATACAGAGAAGAATGACTAAAATGATTTACTGTGTAAGGAACCTCCCGTATGAAGATAGACTTAAAGCCTTAAATCTCCACTCTCTGGAGAGGCGTAGAATGAGGGGAGATATCATTGAAGTGTATAAGTGGATGACGGGCATAAACAAGGGAGACAATAAAGTACTGAGGGTGTCGAACCAGGTAAGAACCAGGAATAATGGATTTAAGTTGGATAAATTTAGATTTAGAAAGGACATAGGTAAGTACTGGTTTTCTAACAGAGTTGTAGATGCGTGGAACAGTCTTCCCAGTGGGGTGATAGAGGTTAGGACCTTGGGTAGCTTTAAGAAGAGACTGGACAAATATATGAGTGGGAGGGGCTGGGTTTGATTGGTGTCAAGGGGTACGGGAGTTATTTCTTGAGTAGCTTTAGGTAGATGTCGTTTTGATAAGGACCTGCCTCGTATGGGCCAGTAGGCCTTCTGCAGTGTTCCTACATTCTTATGTCTCCGGGAGAATGGAAGGCAACCAGGTTTGATCCAAGGAAAGGGAGGGTAGCACCAGTTCCTGGAATCAAACGCTCTACACCATCAACTGTGCACCAATATATGTACGCATTTTCTCGCATACCCATTTCTACTGTATTGTGCTGGTTGCTAGAGCACAAAGAATGGTAAACAGAACAAAATCCTGCATTTGCAAGGTAAAGAAAAAAACTCAGTACCTTAGGCAGGGTCCTGGCGCCTCCACTGTTTCTTATACTCACAGCAGACAGATAAAAACTCTCACCACAGTTTTGTGTCATTTGCGGATGATACCAAAATAAGTATGAAAGTCACTTCGGTAGAAGATGCAAAAAGAAAAAAAAACGGCAAAAAGATATGAAGAGGGTTTTCCAGTGTGCGGTGAACATGACGTTCAGTGGTGGTGAGTTTACCAAAAAGTGGATCATTAAATAACAGGGAAAGAACACGTGAAAAATGTGGGAGCAGTTATAGGTGTTCATCTTGCTTTGAATGAACACAAGTACCAAGACAGTCAGGAGAATGACGAAGTGGATAATGAGAACATTCAAGACAAGGGAAACAGTGCGAATGGTAACACTAAAACGCTTGTGCTTTTTTCAGAGTATTGTTCACTGTTGACGGCCCCGTTCAGGGAGTAATAAAGTTGGTAGAATTACCGACAATATGTAAAGTAAAAGGACACAAGTGCAACTAATGTGACATTTATTGTGGCAACGTTTCGCTCTCCAGGAGCTTTATCAAGCCATTACAAACAATACATGGACACAGAGGGTATATAAAGGCTCAGAGTGAGGTGAATACTAGTGAGGTACCATTTCGATGTTCACTAGTGGTAGTAGTAGTAGTAGTAGTGGTAGTGACAAAAGCAATTAATTCGTACATGAGTAAAAGGATATAAAAGCTATTACTTGGGTAACATAAAAATAGGTTGGACAAATATAAACTGGAATGAGGCAGGTTGTTTCAGTGTTCACTCTCTGTGCTTTGTGTAGTATAACAGGAGAGACTATGTGATGGCAGGGTTTACTGTTTTCAGGAGGATTCTTGCTAAGACTTCGGAGATGGTGAAGCTGCCGTTGTTTTGTTTAATTGTATTCGAAACAGCGATCAGTGCTGATTCAAGGCACTTGCGTGTGCGGAAATTAGTTTCTTTTATCACTAATTGGGCGTCTCTGAATTTCATAAGATGATTGGTGGAATTTCGGTGTTGTACACAGGCGTTGTTTAAGTTGTCGTTCCTACATGCGTATATGTGTTCATTGAGGCGGGTGTCGAGGTTTCTTGCTGTTTCACCTACGTAGATCTTGTCACAGCCTCCACAGGGTATAGTGTAAACTCCTGCATTGACTGGTTCGTGGTGCTTGGGTTTTGTCCTGGTTAGATCCTTTATTGAAGTGGTAGAAGCGATGGCGACTCTGGTGTTAGCTTGTGAAAGTACTTTTGAGACGTTTAGTGCAACCTGGCTGTTGGGAAGAATTATAACTTTGTTGGGAGCGGTGTTGATGCGTGGAGAATTGATGATCTGAAGAGCTCTTTTCTTGCAGTCTTTGATGAAAAAAGAAGGAAATTGTAACTCAGTGAATGTTTGGTGAATGTAAGTACATTCCTCGTCAAGAAACTCAGGACTACAAATTCGGTATGCTCTTAGGAAAAACCCGATGATGATGCCTCTTTTGGTCTTGGTATCTTGACTGGAATAGAAGTGTGTGAGATCATTTTTATTGGTGGGTTTCCGATAAACTTGAAATCTTAGGTTGTTGTCTACTTTGTGAATGAGGACGTCGAGGAAAGGTAGCTTGTCATTGGACTCTTCTTCTAGTGTAAACTGAATCGCTGGTTCAACTGCGTTGAGCCTTGCCTGAAGATCCCGTACATCAAAACGTTTTGGAGTTATTACGAGGACATCGTCCACGTAACGTAACCAAGTGACGCTTGAAGGGATGATGTTGGCGAAGTGTTCAGACTCTAGGTGTTCCATGTATAAGTTGGCTAGGACGGCACTTATTGGGGACCCCATTCCCATGCCGTAGGTTTGTTTGTAGAGCTTGTTATTGAAGGAAAAACAGTTGAAGTTAACACAGAGTTCAATCAAGTCAACAAAATCTCCGGGAGGTAAAGGAAGATTAAGGTCCTGGTTGACTTTACGTCGTAGAACCTCGATGGCTTTTTTGGTAGGTACTTTTGTGAAGAGGGAAGTCACATCCAAACTGCTTAGTTTCTTGTTACGGATGGAGAGGTTACGGATGCGGTTGAGAAGGTCGCCTGAGTGTTTAAGATGAGCGGGGCTGATGGTCCCCAGAAGGCAGGAAAGATGTTTGGCAAGAACTCCGGCTAGTTTGTGTGGAGCACTGCCTATTCCTGACGTGATTGGTCTGAGAGGAATATTGTGTTTATGGGTCTTGGGTAAACCATACATGTGTGCTGGTTTAGGGTTGCTTGGTAACAAGTACAGAAGTTTCTTCCCTTCTCTAGTGCGTTTGAGTATTTGTCTGCTTTTGTATAGAAAGTCTTTGGTGAGCGTCTCCCACTGTTGAGTGCTGATAGGTTCGTATGTAGATTGATCATTCAAAAGGTCCATCATTTTAGTGTTGTAGTCACTGGTGTTGAGTATGACGACTCCACCTCCTTTGTCGGCGGTGGTGACGATAATGTTGGGGTCGTTGGCGAGGTCCTTAAGGGCAGTGATGTATCTTCTAGGAAGATTAGAAGAAGAAGGTTCACATAAAGCTGCAGTGAGAAGGCCCTGTATATAACCCTTCTGGAAGTTGCTGTCACTGTGTCTATGGTTCCTGGTAACAAGATTGAGTTGATAGTTAGGTTTGCGTATGTTGGTGGTAAATTTGAGTCCCAGACTCAGTGCTTGTTTCTCGTAGTCGGTTAAGGTGCGTGACGATAAGTTGTTTATCAGGGATTCGCGTCCCATTTCCTTCCACCGACTGTTAGTGCAGAGGTACTGAAGTTTGCGATTGAGTTTGATCTTCTGTTGGAGGTTAGCTGTGGTGACTGTGCTGAGAATATGCTCAGCAGTGTGTTGGTCAATCTGAAGATTGGCCCTCATATTCCTTGCAGTTTCAAAGGTTTCCTTAGCGATGTTAGAAAGTTCTTCGGCACATTCAGTTAAGTAAGCTTGGGTAGCTGGAGAGAAGGGGTGCTTGGAGTTGGAGAGTTGTGCAGGAGTAGACTTAGGGATCACCTTCTCTGCCAGGCAATCTTGTAGGAAGTTGTGTCTGTTGCGATAGCTGTGAGCACGAAGAAGGGTGTCCAAATAACGTCTGCATGAAATGTCCATTATGTTGCGGTGTCCGACAGATTGTAATAAAGTTGGTAGAATTACCGACAATATGTAAAGTAAAAGGACACAAGTGCAACTAATGTGACATTTATTGTAGCAACGTTTCGCTCTCCAGGAGCTTTATCAAGCCATTACAAACAATACATGGACACAGAGGGTATATAAAGGCTCAGAGTGAGGTGAATACTAGTGAGGTACCATTTCGATGTTCACTAGTGGTAGTAGTAGTAGTAGTAGTGGTAGTGACAAAAGCAATTAATTCGTACATGAGTAAAAGGATATAAAAGCTATTACTTGGGTAACATAAAAATAGGTTGGACAAAGTAGACAACAACCTAAGATTTCAAGTTTATCGGAAACCCACCAATAAAAATGATCTCACACACTTCTATTCCAGTCAAGATACCAAGACCAAAAGAGGCATCATCATCGGGTTTTTCCTAAGAGCATACCGAATTTGTAGTCCTGAGTTTCTTGACGAGGAATGTACTTACATTCACCAAACATTCACTGAGTTACAATTTCCTTCTTTTTTCATCAAAGACTGCAAGAAAAGAGCTCTTCAGATCATCAATTCTCCACGCATCAACACCGCTCCCAACAAAGTTATAATTCTTCCCAACAGCCAGGTTGCACTAAACGTCTCAAAAGTACTTTCACAAGCTAACACCAGAGTCGCCATCGCTTCTACCACTTCAATAAAGGATCTAACCAGGACAAAACCCAAGCACCACGAACCAGTCAATGCAGGAGTTTACACTATACCCTGTGGAGGCTGTGACAAGATCTACGTAGGTGAAACAGCAAGAAACCTCGACACCCGCCTCAATGAACACATATACGCATGTAGGAACGACAACTTAAACAACGCCTGTGTACAACACCGAAATTCCACCAATCATCTTATGAAATTCAGAGACGCCCAATTAGTGATAAAAGAAACTAATTTCCGCACACGCAAGTGCCTTGAATCAGCACTGATCGCTGTTTCGAATACAATTAAACAAAACAACGGCAGCTTCACCATCTCCGAAGTCTTAGCAAGAATCCTCCTGAAAACAGTAAACCCTGCCATCACATAGTCTCTCCTGTTATACTACACAAAGCACAGAGAGTGAACACTGAAACAACCTGCCTCATTCCAGTTTATATTTGTCCAACCTATTTTTATGTTACCCAAGTAATAGCTTTTATATCCTTTTACTCATGTACGAATTAATTGCTTTTGTCACTACCACTACCACTACTACTACTACTACTACCACTAGTGAACATCGAAATGGTACCTCACTAGTATTCACCTCACTCTGAGCCTTTATATACCCTCTGTGTCCATGTATTGTTTGTAATGGCTTGATAAAGCTCCTGGAGAGCGAAACGTTGCCACAATAAATGTCACATTAGTTGCACTTGTGTCCTTTTACTTTACATATTGTCGGTAATTCTACCAACTTTATTACAATCTGTCGGACACCGCAACATAATGGACATTTCATGCAGACGTTATTTGGACACCCTTCTTCGTGCTCACAGCTATCGCAACAGACACAACTTCCTACAAGATTGCCTGGCAGAGAAGGTGATCCCTAAGTCTACTCCTGCACAACTCTCCAACTCCAAGCACCCCTTCTCTCCAGCTACCCAAGCTTACTTAACTGAATGTGCCGAAGAACTTTCTAACATCGCTAAGGAAACCTTTGAAACTGCAAGGAATATGAGGGCCAATCTTCAGATTGACCAACACACTGCTGAGCATATTCTCAGCACAGTCACCACAGCTAACCTCCAACAGAAGATCAAACTCAATCGCAAACTTCAGTACCTCTGCACTAACAGTCGGTGGAAGGAAATGGGACGCGAATCCCTGATAAACAACTTATCGTCACGCACCTTAACCGACTACGAGAAACAAGCACTGAGTCTGGGACTCAAATTTACCACCAACATACGCAAACCTAACTATCAACTCAATCTTGTTACCAGGAACCATAGACACAGTGACAGCAACTTCCAGAAGGGTTATATACAGGGCCTTCTCACTGCAGCTTTATGTGAACCTTCTTCTTCTAATCTTCCTAGAAGATACATCACTGCCCTTAAGGACCTCGCCAACGACCCCAACATTATCGTCACCACCGCCGACAAAGGAGGTGGAGTCGTCATACTCAACACCAGTGACTACAACACTAAAATGATGGACCTTTTGAATGATCAATCTACATACGAACCTATCAGCACTCAACAGTGGGAGACGCTCACCAAAGACTTTCTATACAAAAGCAGACAAATACTCAAACGCACTAGAGAAGGGAAGAAACTTCTGTACTTGTTACCAAGCAACCCTAAACCAGCACACATGTATGGTTTACCCAAGACCCATAAACACAATATTCCTCTCAGACCAATCACGTCAGGAATAGGCAGTGCTCCACACAAACTAGCCGGAGTTCTTGCCAAACATCTTTCCTGCCTTCTGGGGACCATCAGCCCCGCTCATCTTAAACACTCAGGCGACCTTCTCAACCGCATCCGTAACCTCTCCATCCGTAACAAGAAACTAAGCAGTTTGGATGTGACTTCCCTCTTCACAAAAGTACCTACCAAAAAAGCCATCGAGGTTCTACGACGTAAAGTCAACCAGGACCTTAATCTTCCTTTACCTCCCGGAGATTTTGTTGACTTGATTGAACTCTGTGTTAACTTCAACTGTTTTTCCTTCAATAACAAGCTCTACAAACAAACCTACGGCATGGGAATGGGGTCCCCAATAAGTGCCGTCCTAGCCAACTTATACATGGAACACCTAGAGTCCGAACACTTCGCCAACATCATCCCTTCAAGCGTCACTTGGTTACGTTACGTGGACGATGTCCTCGTAATAACTCCAAAACGTTTTGATGTACGGGATCTTCAGGCAAGGCTCAACGCAGTTGAACCAGCGATTCAGTTTACACTAGAAGAAGAGTCCAATGACAAGCTACCTTTCCTCGACGTCCTCATTCACAAAGTAGACAACAACCTAAGATTTCAAGTTTATCGGAAACCCACCAATAAAAATGATCTCACACACTTCTATTCCAGTCAAGATACCAAGACCAAAAGAGGCATCATCATCGGGTTTTTCCTAAGAGCATACCGAATTTGTAGTCCTGAGTTTCTTGACGAGGAATGTACTTACATTCACCAAACATTCACTGAGTTACAATTTCCTTCTTTTTTCATCAAAGACTGCAAGAAAAGAGCTCTTCAGATCATCAATTCTCCACGCATCAACACCGCTCCCAACAAAGTTATAATTCTTCCCAACAGCCAGGTTGCACTAAACGTCTCAAAAGTACTTTCACAAGCTAACACCAGAGTCGCCATCGCTTCTACCACTTCAATAAAGGATCTAACCAGGACAAAACCCAAGCACCACGAACCAGTCAATGCAGGAGTTTACACTATACCCTGTGGAGGCTGTGACAAGATCTACGTAGGTGAAACAGCAAGAAACCTCGACACCCGCCTCAATGAACACATATACGCATGTAGGAACGACAACTTAAACAACGCCTGTGTACAACACCGAAATTCCACCAATCATCTTATGAAATTCAGAGACGCCCAATTAGTGATAAAAGAAACTAATTTCCGCACACGCAAGTGCCTTGAATCAGCACTGATCGCTGTTTCGAATACAATTAAACAAAACAACGGCAGCTTCACCATCTCCGAAGTCTTAGCAAGAATCCTCCTGAAAACAGTAAACCCTGCCATCACATAGTCTCTCCTGTTATACTACACAAAGCACAGAGAGTGAACACTGAAACAACCTGCCTCATTCCAGTTTATATTTGTCCAACCTATTTTTATGTTACCCAAGTAATAGCTTTTATATCCTTTTACTCATGTACGAATTATCTACCATATTGTATTACTTTTGTCACTACTACACTACTACTACTACTACTACCACTAGTGAACATCGAAATGGTACCTCACTAGTATTCACCTCACTCTGAGCCTTTATATACCCTCTGTGTCCATGTATTGTTTGTAATGGCTTGATAAAGCTCCTGGAGAGCGAAACGTTGCCACAATAAATGTCACATTAGTTGCACTTGTGTCCTTTTACTTTACAAACATACACACTGCCATAACAAACATACACACTGCCATAACAAACATACACACTGCCATAACAAACATACACACTGCCATAACAAACATACACACTGCCATAACAAACATACACACTGCCATAACAAAACATGCACACTGCCATAACAAACATACACACTGCCATAACAAACATGCACACTGCCATAACAAAACATGCACACTGCCATAACAAAACATGCACACTGCCATAACAAAACATGCACACTGCCATAACAAACATACACACTGCCATAACAAACATACACACTGCCATAACAAAACATACACACTGCCATAACAAACATACACACTGCCATAACAAACATACACACTGCCATAACAAAACATACACACTGCCATAACAAACATACACACTGTCATAACAAACATACACACTGCCATAAACATACACACTGTCATAACAAACATACACACTGCCATAACAAACATACACACTGCCATAACAAAATAGACACACTGCCATAACAAACATACACACTGTCATAACAAACATACACACTGCCATAACAAACATACACACTGCCATAACAAACATACACACTGCCATAACAAACATACACACTGCCATAACAAACACACACTGCCATAACAAACATGCACACTGCCATAACAAAACGTACACACTGCCATAACAAACATACACACTGCCATAACAAACATACACACTGCCATAACAAACATACACACTGCCATAACATACACACTGCCATAACAAACATACACACTGCCATAACAAACATACACACTGCCATAACAAACATACACACTGCCATAACAAACATACACACTGCCATAACAAACATACACACTGCCATAACAAACATACACACTGCCATAACAAACATACACACTGCCATAACAAACATACACACTGCCATAACAAAACATACACACTGCCATAACAAACATACACACTGCCATAACAAACATACACACTGCCATAACAAACATGCACACTGCCATAACAAACATACACACTGCCATAACAAAACATACACACTGCCATAACAAACATACACACTGCCATAACAAACATACACACTGCCATAACAAACATACACACTGCCATAACAAACATACACACTGCCATAACAAACATGCACACTGCCATAACAAAACGTACACACTGCCATAACAAACATACACACTGCCATAACAAACATACACACTGCCATAACATACACACTGCCATAACAAACATACACACTGCCATAACAAACATACACACTGCCATAACAAAATGCTAAAGTGAGTGAAAATGTAAAATAAGATCAGTGAAAAAGCAGGGGCGCCGTGGGCACAACAGGAGAAAATATGAACATCCGTGGTCGCGGACCCTTGAACATCTTAAAAGATACCAGAAACTGCTGGAACAAGTATGGTCTTCGAGGGGAAACTGGACAAGTATATCCAACAAGTGCTAGGTCAACCAGACTGTGATGGATTTGTGGGCCAAGGGGTCGTCAGCAGCAACAGCCTGACTGAGCAAGGAAGTACAAACAAGTCTGGTCCAGGGACGGGCTCCGGGAGTAGAAAAACTCGAAATTCATCAGAGTAAAGGAACATGTACACTAGGAACTAGACTGACTTTATCTCTACCAGTAGAAAGGTTAAAGAACTGCTAAAATTGAAACTTCACCATTATTTATGTTCATGGAACTGCGGGCGGCGAACACTAACAGCTTGATCGATCAGGCTAGTAACCAGGAAGCCTGGTCTGGGACCGGGCCGCGGGGGCAGCGACTGCAGGTAAACTCCATGTCAATGGAGAAAGACTAAACCCGTGGGAGTCATACAGCGCTTGTGGACTGCGAGGCATTCAGACTTGATGCAAGGGAAGGGAGGCTCCAATTCCTTGCACCAAGAGCCCTTCATTGTCATTAAAGAACTTCTATCCTTGATGGAAACTTGCCACAGACGTGTTTCCTGTGCACGAGAGGGGAAGTTTCCGTGGGTGGTGGGGTGGCGGCTGTAAAAGGTTTAGTGGTGGCGTGAGGTTGTGAGTCACGTGGGTGGAGTGTTGGAGTTGGTGGTGGTGGTGGTGGTGGTGGTGGTGGTGGTGGTGGGTGGAGTGTTGGAGGCAGCGGTGGCGCCGGTGAGTCGCCTGCTGGTGCTGGTGTCGCCCGCCGCACCAGCCTCTCAACACATTTCCCCGACACTTCGTCGGCGTCTCGTATATTTTCGCTTAGATTCGACTTGTTCCTAGCACTGCTTAATCTGTTTATTATGATTCTTCCCCTTTGAATATTGGATTTTCTTTTTCTCTGGTAGGTAAAGATAGTCATGATATGACGACATATGCATGAATGGTACGATTAGGGTACGCAGTGATAGTTGTGTAGGCCTGTCTTGCTTCGCTTGTACAACTGACAGCCTCTGCACGTCACTCGTCTCATACCAAGAGATTTGCTGCAGTGTAAACCATCTAATGTAAACTGGAATGCTTTGTGTTCACATTTTTTTGTTAAACACTACACAAAAAGTTTTTTAGTCAAATCGATTTCACATAAACTACTCCGTATTATAATCTTTCGGTATATATATATATATATATATATATATATATATATATATATATATATATATATATATATATATATATATATATATATATATATATATATATATATATATATATATATATATATATATATATATATATATATATATATATATATATATATATATATATATATATGTATATATATATATATATATATATATATATATATATATATATATATATATATATATATATATATATATATATATATATATATATATATATATATATATATATAATTATAAGATGTAGTGGTTTGCATAGTTTGTGTCAGACGCCAGCTGGTATTTGGGGCAATGAGGCTTCGTCGGTAAAGGTCATGATTGTTGGCAGCTAAACTGCCATGCAGACGATAAGCTCGTTGATCTTGGCGGCATCTCTTTGTACGAAGAGCGTAGGTATCGGTGTGTGGATGAATCATAGGGAAGGAGCGAACCTGTCATGTACATCATAAAAGTTTATCGTATTCGTGTGTGGTGAGAACAGGTTCATCCCGTCATACAAGGCGCCATTATGCTGTCATGTAGAGTGCAAGTGTGGCTGCAGGCAGCACTAAGTCGTGAAATAGCAGGCTGCCCATGTAGTAAATTATTGTAAGGCTACGGCTGAGAACGCATTGACGTTTCCGCTAGTTGATTTAAGAAATTTTGTCAAAAATGGAATTCTCATTGTATTCTTGAAACTTTTGGTTCTGTAGTTAGTTCTATAATTAACCATGATGATCGTGTAAAAATATTTCTCGTGGATTTGTGTGCGGGGGAGGAGGGGGGCACAATTTCGTTCAGTAACCAGACAGTCAACTTTTTATCAGAGATCACCTGTCCGCCGAAGGAAACGGTGATATTAGTACTTAGCATGTTTAGTGAAGTAAAAATTGAGTTTGATGAATAAATGCCTCATTGGGTATTACTAAGGATCACTAGGATCAAGTTACGCTTAGGGCATGTATGTTCAAAACATTTTAAGGACACTAAAACTATCGAAACACTTAGGCAGGGGTGCTATTGTCTCTTGCTTCCTGAGACGAACATGTCAACCGCCCACCCTCCACTGGCTAGACCTACGCGGGTAATGGCAAAGGGCATCGATTTAGCGACCAGTGTTACAGCAGTTATCCACGTTGGGGTGAGGAAATAGTATACAGTAGAGGGAGGAAATGGGGTGGGTACACAGTGCGTGTTTGTAACTTGGATTCATTGTATTGATTAGATTACTAGTGCTGTTAATTGCCAGTTGAACGTTGTTGGGAGGTGTTAGGTGCATTTCCCCCCTACCCTGGATAATCAAGGCTACATACTTGAAGATGCCACATAACTATCAGGAGTAGTGAAGGAGTTTCCTAGCACGACATAGTGACGCCAGGGAGATAGACTATCACCCGCTTCTTGGAGCAGGGGATGAAGGACATAGTTGAGATACTCAACATTGTGTATTTAGTTTTCGCCGTAGAGCATCAGAAAACTGACAGACACCGTCCTCAGGTGATTCCTGTGTCCTACCTCACCTCCGTCTGAGATTGATTAGGCCTTGAGAAAAGGATGCCTGAAGTACGAAAGATTGTAATGTTCACTCCAATCTCTTTGATCTACATCTGTGCTGTTACCTCCATGAACCTTGCAAGGAATGCTTGTCAGGAGCCGGTGCAAGAACGTGGGATAAGTATATGTTCAGTAGGGACCAAGCGGGCGATGATGTGGAGAGAGTTGGTGAGAGGTCGTCGTGCACCTGGCAACGGTGTCGGCGCCAGGTAGTCGGGGCGCTGCGGACGACACCCTGATAAGTTTTCACGTACGGCCCCGACGCATGGCTAGGTAAACAACCTGCCGGGACAAATTAATATAAAAACACATGTCACCCCACCAGCATACCTTAGCATAACTTCCCAGTTACGTAGTTTTCTATTTCCCCGAAGGGTAGAGATTTTTTTATGATCTTTCTTTTTAAAGAGGTGCATGGCATTGCCTCAGGTATCTAGTCAAGTTTATTGAATACCTTGGCTCATTTATGGCGCAAACATTCCAATAGGATATAATGGTTACGTCACCTCTAAACACTTTAAAACCCATTTTCACTCTTACTCTGTCATGTAAACGAAAACTCTTGAGTAAGTGTTGGTTGGCAGAGTTCTACAGTCACTTTGCTTCCACTTAAACAACAACACATGCATACTATGCGAAGCAAGTTGTGTTGAGGTGGCCTTAGCTTGTTGCTCACCTGCTAGTACACACATGTACATTTGTGCGCACATTCAACGTGCACACGGACGTACAAATATGTACAAGCGCGACATCGTTTGTACACGCAGGTAAAATGTGTGTCATGCATGTAAACGTTTTCACATACTTTTTTATAAACTAGATATTTCCTCGTGTGGAGGTGTCCTCCCGCTACCATCACTGTGCATGGTGTCCTCCCGCTACCATCACTGTGCATGGTGTCCTCCCGCTACCATCACTGTGCATGGTGTCCTCCCGCTACCATCACTGTGCATGGTGTCCTCCCGCTACCATCACTGTGCATGGCGGACACGGAACATGTCTCATATGATTGTTACTGTATCAGCTGCATGTATAATGTGATGTAACACATTTCTTGCGTAATAGTATGTATACATAAATACATATAGTGATAATAGTTAAAAGGCGGGACAGGAGCTGTGAATGACCCCCTGAGGACACAACTGGGCAGAATGATAATTCCAAACTTTTTTTTTTTCTGGAGGAGGGGGGGACACAATCGATGCATAATGATTATCTGTCGCGTCAGATAATCTTTTAACCTTTCCTTCTCCCACCCTACAACTCTCTTTCCTTCTCCCACCCTACATTTTTTTTCCTCTCCCCACATTTCGACACCCATTTTTCGTAGTTCCTGCTCACTCTTACTCCCTTGTTCAAGGGAGGTTCCTTGATGCTGGTGAGAGACTCGGATTAAGGAACTGACTGTGCTTCAATTCTTTGTGTCGAGCCTGAATGCCTTCCATTTCCCCAGGCTCTGTACGACTTGTGTGTGTCTAGCACTCAGGAATATAATAATAATAATAATAATAATAATAATAATAATAATGAAGTTATAATTCGTAAAAGGAGCTAACATGAATTAACGACAGGAAAAAAAGGATATATTGAAATTTATAAATTATTCTCATGGTCACTGCCGGAGAGGAGAAAGGGAAATAATGGTGGCCGGGAGTTGGCTGGCTGACGGATGGGGATCCTGGAGTCTACCTGGAGGGTATTCCGGGGATCAGTGCCACCGCGGCCCGGTCCACGACCAGGCCTCCCGGTAGATCAGGGCCTGATCAACCAGGCTGTTGCTGCTGGCCGCACGTAGTCCAACGTACGAACCACAGCCCGGCTGATCCGGCACCGACTTTAAGTATCTGTCCAGCTCTCTTGAAGGCAGCCAGGGGCCTGTTGGTAATTCACCTTATGCATGGTGGGAGGCTGCTGAACATTCTTGGGCCCCAGACACTTATGGTGTTTCTATTAGTGTACCAATGGTACCCCTACTTTTCATTAGGGGTATTTTGCATCGCCTGTCCAGTCTTTTACTTTCTTAGGGAGTGATTTATGTGTGCAGATTCGGGACAATTCCTTCTAGGATTTTCCAAGTGTAGATATGTGGCAGGGTTGACTGGGAGGGTTGGCTGATGGGTGGAGTTAAAGGGATGGGTTGGGTGACGGTATTGAGGTTACAAGGAAACGTTTGGTATGGGGCTAGGAAGGGGGGGGCAGAGCGGAGGGAAAGGGAAGGTTAGTGCAATAGCTCGTCCTGAAAGAGACTAGCAATGGGAGGAGTGTTTGTAAGGAAAAAGGAGGTTGATCATGTTGGGGTTGACACGAAAGGGTTGTAATAATATTGGTAGAATTACCGCTCCTAGTGAACGAAACTTTGCCACATTTGTCGCAGTGATTGCAAGTGTGTTCTTTTTACCTAACAAATTGAGGGATGTTAGTGCAACAGTTCCGGGGGTTTGAGAGGAGGGAGGGGGAGGCAGTGGCTGCTGGCAGATTGAGGCGACTCATTCATTAGGCCTTGAGTGCGTGGCGCCAGGATGTCGTTGGGGGAGGGGGGAGTGCGCGTCCCACTTCCTCCCCCTACTTTACTCTCATCTTTCCCCCTCCCCCCCCCCAAAAAATAGTCATTTTCAAATCATTTGTTCTCTCTAGGCTGGAATACTGCTGTACATTAACATCTCCATTCAAAGCAGGTGAAATTGCAGATCTAGAGAGTGCACAGAGATCCTTTACTGCACGTATAAGTTCTGTCAAGCACCTTAACTACTGGGAACGCTTGGAAGCACTTGACTTGTACTCGTTGGAACGCAGGAGGGAGAGATATATCATAATCCACACTTGGAAAATCTTGGAAGGAATGGTCCCAAATCTGCACACAGAAATCACTCCCTACGAAAGTAAAAGACTGGGCAGGCGATGCAAAATACCCCCAATAAAAAGTAGGGGCGCCATTGGTACACTAAGAGAAAACACCATAAGTGTCCGGGGCCCAAAACTGTTCAACAGCCTCCCATCAAGCATTAGGGGAATTGCCAATAAACCCCTGGCTGCCTTCAAGAGAGAGCTGGACAGATACCTAAAGTCAGTGCCGGATCAGCCGGGCTGTGGCTCGTACGTTGGACTGCGTGCGGCCAGCAGTAACAGCCTAGTTGATCAGGCCCTGATCCATCGGGAGGCCTGGTCATGGACCGGGCCGCGGGGGCGTTGATCCCCGGAATAACCTCCAGGTAACAAAGACATGATGGTTGCAACTTCAGCTTATGACACCCCAGTGTCTTACCTGTTATATACCTTTGTTGAGTTTCTACTACTAGCCGGGCTCGTCTGGTGTTTGTTGGCCTGGTCAGCCAGGCTGTTGCTGTTGGTGGCCTGCTACCCCACACATCCATCACAGCCTGGTAAGACATGTAGGCACCGAGACGTTTACCAAGGACCCACTGGAAATTGTCACTCTGACTTTTTTGAGGGGTTATCCTAGGTAATTGTACTTCCGTGTACCTGTGCCTAAATAAACTTACCAAAGGAAACGTTTCACCATTCGTGGAGAAACGTTTATGTTCTTATGAGGAAGTTTGTAAGTCCAGCATGGACTTAATAAGACACGTATGCGAGTATTAATTAAGGCATTGAAAACGTTTCGCCCATCTGGTCCTTCTTCAGGCCCTACTGAAGTCCCTGGCGGGCGAAACATATGCTCAATGTCTTAATATCCACATACGTGTGTTACATATATTAGTGAGTCTGTGTTTGTGTGTGATTTGTTACTACAAAAGGTGTGTGATACATAATTACAAAGTTGGCTGAAGTTGTCTTCGCTGATCTCCGCTGACGAAGGAAAGTGACAAGCTTGACCTCCAGGGCATCCTCCCTCAACCTTTGATGAGCTCCTATATTTATATTCTAATAATCCTCTCTCTGGCTCGTTTGGGCATATAGTTTGCTTGTGTTCCTGCCTTATGGTCCCTTCTATATTAGTCGACTGTCTACCTGGACCACTGCTCAGTATCATGTACGTAGGGATCATATCACTCCTAAGAGAGAGATGTATGATAATAATTACGTAATAAATACGATAATAAATACCTCATATACTGGGGTGAGAGGTGTGGAAGTGTATAATAAACCCAATGAAAAACAGGGTTATAGTGCCACAATATGTTACAGAAGATATCAGAAACACTGCTGGGGCACGTGTAGAAATCTTTAAGGGGAGACTGAACAAGTATCTCCACTAAGTGCCAGGCTGTGATGGATATGTGGGCCAGCGTGCCGCCAACAGCAGTAGCCTGCTTAGTTGACCAGCCAAACACCAGTCAACACCAGGGCCGGGTTCTTGGAGTAAAACTCTCGAAATTCATCAGAGGTATGTCAGAGATGAAGGTACGTTAAGACTGAAGAGTACAACTTATGTCATTGTGGGGTGCTTGAAGCTGGTGCCACATACTCCAGAATTTACATATGGAATATAATATTCTGAATGGAGTTGTAACCTTCCTGGCTGGTACCGTCTTCGGGCACTTTGCCCCGGTTCCCATTTTCCTTCACATGATCTCTTAAGAATGCAGGTAAATCTCGCAATAATTTCTACATACATTCAGTATACACTAAGGTTTACTTTCGAATGTTTCTGAATACAGTAGCTGTTATTTATATAGTGTTTCCATTCCCATTTACGAGACCTGGTCTGAGACCGGGCCACAGGAGCAATGAACGATAAAACCTCTGGTAGATGTTATGTTCAACTGTAGCAGTTGTACTGGTGTAATGTAGTGAGCATATAAGGGTTACTGGTCTGTTTACCACCTCTGCTGCCAGTTTTTAATATTGGTACGTCATTGGCTGCCTTTCAACCATGCTTTACTTATGCTTACTGGCACCCCCACCCCTCCCATCACTCTCACCTACCTCAGACTCACAACTCACATTCTCTCTCTCTCTCTCTCTCTCTCTCTCTCTCTCTCTCTCTCTCTGAAAATTGAGAAAGCAAGAAGTCATAAAAATCATGTTTGACAAATACAACAAGGAGTGATATCACCCTGTCAGAAGTGCTCGTGAGCCAGACAGTGAAGGGATAATGGCAAGTGTTTTTTTGTGTTTGTGTTTGTGTGTGTGTGTGTGTGTGTGTGTGTGTGTGTGTGTGTGTGTGTGTGTGTGTGTGTGTGTGTGTGTGTGTGTGATTAGCGGAGGGACCTGGTTTGTCAAATATGGTTCTGATGTGTGCTAACAATTAATTATAACTAGCAAATCGACTCCTTATACAACCCACCCTATATTTTAGGCGCATTCGTGGGGATACGAACGTTCTCATGATGCCTCTCTGCCTCTCTCCGGCTTCCAGACTCAAGCCGCCATTTTTTTTCTTTTAATTCAAAGGAAATTGAACATCTCAATTGGAGGACAGAGTCCCTTGTAGATGCTGTGAATTCTCTTTTTTTTTTTTTTTCCTTTGTCTTCTGAACATGGGAGAGCGCTATACCCATAGGAGTTACGCAGTGCCTGGGGAAAGGGTGGATAACCTTTCATCCAAAGGGAGGGTAACCCCAGTTCCCTGGATCAAAAGATCTTTACTGACATCAAAGGCACGCCCATCCTTTTGAAGGGCTGTGAAAGGAGGCCAGCAGTATTGCGTTAGGGACCACCCTGTAGACACCGCCTGATTACCACCAAGTTGACGGCGGACAGTGGGGAAGATCCTGGAGTGGATCTGTCTGTGTGGCCAGTTTCCCGGCTGCTGTGATTACTCGCTGAGGATCCTGGTTTTGTGTGGCCAGATTCCAGGCTGCTCTGATCACTTGCTGAGGATCCTAGCTCTGTGTGGCCAGTTTCCAGGCTGCTATGATCACTCGCTGAGGATCCTGGTTCTGGGTGGCCTGATTCCAGGCTGCTGTGATCACTCGCTGATGATCCTGGTTGTGTGTGGCCAGTTTCCAGGCTGCTGTGATCACTCGCTGAGGATCCTGGTTCTGTGTGGCCAGTTTCCAGACTGCTGTGATCACTCGCTGAGGATCCTTATTGTGTGTGGTCAGTTTTCAGGCTGCTGTGATCACTCGTTGAGGATCCTGGTTGTGTGTGGCCAATTTCCCGGCAGCTGTGATCGCCCGGGGGAAACCCAGGGAAGAATATGGAGGTGCGTGCGAGGCCTTGTTGGCCAGGTTGCTCATTAGGCCTTGAGGCTGGGCGCCACATAGTCGCAACGCTGTGTTGGGTCCTCCCTGCTCAACCCATTCTTTGTATAATTGTGCTAGGTTGAAGAACCGATTACCTCATCTACTTTCATCGAATATCATCTCCGTATTGGCGAAAACCCAGACGTTGCATATACCTGGCGTCTATCTGGAGGGTATTCTGGGGGTCAACACCCCCTCTGCCCAGTCTTAGATCAGGTCTCAACATGTATGCAGTTCCTAATACTCTAACATTTTGTGAGTCGTGATTGGCGGCTTTGAAGGGACTTGAGCTAGAACATGACACAGCCACGCTGGTGTGGGATTCGTCTATAAAAACCCATATTTGTAGTCAGTGTTCGCCCATGCTAATCTCCCTATGATGCATAGAAATATACCTAGTTAGATGAATCCTACTAGAGCCAGGTGGTCCAGTAGTGGTTAGCACACTGGCCTGCTAGTTCTAGGACTCCAATGACATGAGTTCAAGCCTCAACCGTTCTGTGAGTTGTTCAAACCCCTTCCCCTCCCCTCCTACAACAAACCCCTTTCCTCAAGCCCTAGGACAAACCCCCCCTCCCCAGGCCGTAGGAAAACCTCCCCCTCTCCTGGCCCTAGGACAACCCGCCCCTCTCCTGGCCCTAGGACAAACCCCCCTCTCGTAGCCCTAGGACAAACCCCCATTAGAAACAATCCTAACCTACCAAACCAAGCGTAACGTAACATAACGTAACTTAGTCTAGCTAAACCAAACCTAACTTAAATTAAATGTTTTTGTCGTGGGGAGCTCTGCCACTTTTCCAGATGTATCATGGCCATTTTTAAAACATCCATATATGTAATTAAATTAACATTTCTGTAGATTAAATTAACATTTCTATAGGTTTATGTAACTCAGTCTAACTCAACTCAGTCTTAACTTGGTTGACATGCACAAAAGAGTATCTATAAGAGTGCAAGAAACGCTAAGAAATTAACATTGTGAACCACTTAATGGAATTATCGTGATAAAATTTGGATAGGCTTCCCTGCTACACTGTGGGGCACCTGTGACCATCCACTACACTGTGGGGCACCTGTAACCATCCACTACACTGTGGGGCACCTGTGACCATCCACTACACTGTGGGGCACCTGTGACCATCCACTACACTGTGGGGCACCTGTGACCATCCACTACACTGTGGGGCACCTGTGACCATCCACTACACTGTGGGGCACCTGTGACCATCCACTACACTGTGGGGCACCTGTGACCATCCACTACACTGTGGGGTACCTGTGACCATCCACTACACTGAGGGGTACCTGTGACCATCCACTACACTGTGGGTTACCTGTGACCATCCACTACACTGTGGGGCACCTGTGACCATCCACTACACTGTGGGGCACCTGTGACCATCCACTACACTGTGGGGCACCTGTGACCATCCACTACACTGTGGGGTACCTGTGACCATCCACTACACTGTGGGGTACCTGTGACCATCCACTACACTGTGGGGCACCTATGAACATCCACTACACTGTGGGGTACCTGTGACCATCCACTACACTGTGGGGCACCTGTGACCATCCACTACACTGTGGGGCACCTGTGACCATCCACTACACTGTGGGGCACCTGTGACCATCCACTACACTGTGGGGCACCTGTGACCATCCACTACACTGTGGGGCACCTGTGACCATCCACTACACTGTGGGGCACCTGTGACCATCCACTACACTGTGGGGTACCTGTGACCATCCACTACACTGTGGGGCACCTGTGACCATCCACTACACTGTGGGGCACCTGTGACCATCCACTACACTGTGGGGCACCTGTGACCATCCACTACACTGTGGGGCACCTGTGACCATCCACTACACTGTGGGGTACCTGTGACCATCCACGACACTGTGGGGTACCTGTGACCATCCACTACACTGTGGGGTACCTGTGACCATCCACTACACTGTGGGGTACCTGTGACCATCCACTACACTGTGGGGTACCTGTGACCATCCACTACACTGTGGGGCACCTGTGACCATCCACTACACAGTGGGGTACCTGTGACCATCCACTACACTGTGGGGTATCTGTGATCATCCACTACACTGTGGGGTACCTGTGACCATCCACTACACTGTGGGGCACCTGTGACCATCCACTACACTGTGGGGTACCTGTGACCATCCACTACACTGTGGGGCACCTGTGACCATCCACTACACTGTGGGGTACCTGTGACCATCCACTAGGACTGTGGGGCACCTGTGACCATCCACTACACTGTGGGGTACCTGTGACCATCCACTACACTGTGGGGTACCTGTGACCATCCACTACACTGTGGGGTACCTGTGACCATCCACTACACTGTGGGGTACCTGTGACCATCCACTACACTGTGGGGCACCTGTGACCATCCACTACACTGTGGGGCACCTGTGACCATCCACTACACTGTGGGGCACCTGTGACCATCCACTACACTGTGGGGCACTTGTGACCATCCACTACACTGTGGGGCACTTGTGACCATCCACTACACTGTGGGGCACCTGTGACCATCCACTACACTGTGGGGCACCTGTGACCATCCACTACACTGTGGGGTACCTGTGACCATCCACTACACTGTGGGGTACCTGTGACCATCCACTACACTGTGGGGTACCTGTGACCATCCACTACACTGTGGGGTACCTGTGACCATCCACTACACTGTGGGGTACCTGTGACCACTACACTGTGGGGCACCTGTGACCATCCACTACACTGTGGGGTACCTGTGACCATCCACTACACTGTAGGGCACCTGTGACCATCCACTACACTGTGGGGCACCTGTGACCATCCACTACACTGTGGGGCACCTGTGACCATCCACTACACTGTGGGGTACCTGTGACCATCCACTACACTGTGGGGTACCTGTGACCATCCACTACACTGTGGGGTACCTATGACCATCCACTACACTGTGGGGCACCTGTGACCATCCACTACACTGTTGGGCACCTGTGACCATCCACTACACTGTGGGGTACCTGTGACCATCCACTACACTGTGGGGTACCTGTGACCATCCACTACACTGTGGGGTACCTGTGACCATCCACTACACTGGGGTACCTGTGACCATCCACTACACTGTGGGGTACCTGTGACCATCCACTACACTGTGGGGTACCTGTGACCATCCACTACACTGTGGGGCACCTGTGACCATCCACTACACTGTGGGGTACCTGTGACCATCCACTACACTGTGGGGTACCTGTGACCATCCACTACACTGTGGGGTACCTGTGAACATCCACTACACTGTGGGGTACCTGTGACCATCCACTACACTGTGGGGTACCTGTGACCATCCACTACACTGGGGCACCTGTAACCACCCACTACACTGTGGGGCACCTGTGACTATCCACTACACTGTGGGGCACCTGTGACCATCCACTACACTGTGGGGTATCTGTGACCATCCACTACACTGTGGGGTACCTGTGACCATCCACTACACTGTGGGGTACCTGTGACCATCCACTACACTGTGGGGTACCTGTGACCATCCACTACACTGTGGGGTACCTGTGACCATCCACTACACTGTGGGGTACCTGTGACCATCCACTACACTGTGGGGTACCTGTGACCATCCACTACACTGTGGGGTACCTGTGACCATCCACTACACTGGGGTACCTGTGACCATCCACTACACTGTGGGGCACCTGTGACCATCCACTACACTGTGGGGCACCTGTGACCATCCACTACACTGTGGGGCACCTGTGACCATCCACTACACTGTGGGGCACCTGTGACCATCCACTACACTGTGGGGCACCTGTGACCATCCACTACACTGTGGAGTACCTGTGACCATCCACTACACTGTGGGGTACCTGTGACCATCCACTACACTGGGGTACCTGTGACCATCCACTACACTGTGGGGTACCTGTGACCATCCACTACACTGTGGGGTACCTGTGACCACCCACTACACTGTGGAGCACCTGTGACCATCCACTACACTGTGAGGCACCTGTGACTATCCACTACACTGTGGGATACCTGTGACCATCCACTACACTGTGGGGTACCTTTGACCATCCACTACACTGTGGAACACCTGTGATCACCCACTACACTGTGGGGCACCTGTAACCACCCACTACACTGCGGGGCACCCGTGACCACCCACTTCACTGTGGGGCACCCGTGACCACCCACTACACTGTGGGACACCTGTAACCACCCACTACACTGTGGGGCACCTGTAACCACCCACTACACTGCAAGGCACCCGTGACCACCCAATTTGCTGTGGGGCACCTGTGACCACCCACTACACTGGGGCACCTGTGACACCCACTACACTGGGGCACCTGTGACACCCACTACACTGGAGCACCTGTGACACCCACTACACTGGGGCACCTGTGACACCCACTACACTGGGGCACCTGTGACACCCACTACACTGGGGCACGTGTGACACCCACTACACTGGGGCACCTGTGACCACCCATTACACTGGGGTACCTGTGACCACCCATTACACTGGGGTACCTGTGACCATCCACTACACTGGGGCACCTGTGACACCCACTACACTGGGGCACCTGTGACACCCACTACACTGGGGCACCTGTGACACTACACTGGGGCACCTGTGACACCCACTACACTGGGCATCTGTGACACCCACTACACTGGGGCACCTGCGACTCCCACTACACTAGGGCACCTGTGACACCCACTACACTGGGGCACCTGTGACACCTACTACACTGGGGCACCTGTGACACCCACTGTGCTGGGGTACCTGTGACATCCACTGCACTGGGGCACGTGTGACACCTACTACACTGGGGCACCTGTGACACCCACTACACTGGGGTACCTGTGACCACCCATTACACTGGGGCACCTGTGACACCCACTGTACTGGGGCACCTGTCACACCCGCTGTACTGGGGCACCTGTGACCACCCATTACACTGGGGTACCTGTGACCATCCACCACACTGGGGCACCTGTGACACACACTACACTGGGGCACCTGTGACACACACTACACTGGGGCACCTGTGACACCGACTACACTGGGGTATCTGTGACATCCACTACATTGGGGCACCTGTGATTCCCACTACACTAGGGCACCTGTGACACCCACTACACTGGAGCACCTGTGACACCCACTGTACTGGGGTACTTGTGACACCCACTACACTGGAGCACGTGTGACACCCACTACTTTGGGGCACCTGTGACACCCACTACTCTGGGGCACCTGTGACACCCACTACACTGGGGCACCTGTGACACCCACTACACTGGGGCACCTGTGACACACACTACACTGGGGCACCTGTGACACACACTACTCTGGGGCACCTGTGACACCCACTACACTGGGGCACTTGTGACACCCACTACACTGGGGCACCTGTGACACCCACTACACTGGGGCACCTGTGACACCCACTACATTGGGACACCTGTGATTCCCACTACACTAGAGCACCTGTGACACCCACTACACTGGAGCACCTGTGACACCCACTGTACTGGGGTACTTGTGACACCCACTACACTGGGGCACGTGTGACACCCACTACTCTGGGGCACCTGTGACACCCACTACTCTGGGGCACCTGTGACACCCACTACACTGGGGCACCTGTGACACCCACTACACTGGGGCACCTGTGACACCCACTGTACTGGGGTACCTGTGGCACCCACTACACTGGGGCACCTGTGACACCCACTGTACTGGGGTACTTGTGACACCCACTACACTGGGGCATCTGTGACACCCCCTGTACTGGGGCACCTGTGACACCCACTTCACTGGGGCACCTGTGACACCCACTTCACTGGGGCACCTGTGACACCCACTTCACTGGGGCACCTGTGACTCCCATTACACTAGGGCACCTGTGACACCCACTACACTGGGGTACCTGTGACCACCCATTACACTGGGGCACCTGTGACACCCACTGTACTGGGGCACCTGTGACACCCACTGTACTGGGGCACCTGTGACACCCACTGTACTGGGGCACCTGTGACACCCACTGTACTGGGGCACCTGTGATACCCAGTGTACTGGGGTACCTGTGACACCCACTCTACTGGAGTACCTGTGACACCCACTGTACTCACCTAGTTGTACTCACCTAGTTGAGGTTGCGGGGGTCGAGTCCGAGCTCCTGGCCCCGCCTCTTCACTGATCGCTACTAGGTCACTCTCCCTGAGCCGTGAGCTTTATCATACCTCTGCTTAAAGCTGTGTATTGATCCTGCCTCCACTACATCACTTCCCAAACTATTCCACTTACTGACTACTCTGTGGCTGAAGAAATACTTCCTAACATCCCTGTGATTCATCTGTGTCTTCAGCTTCCAACTGTGTCCCCT
Source organism: Cherax quadricarinatus (assembly GCF_038502225.1). Taxonomy (NCBI): domain Eukaryota; kingdom Metazoa; phylum Arthropoda; class Malacostraca; order Decapoda; family Parastacidae; genus Cherax; species Cherax quadricarinatus. Next base: position 6,870,763 of record NC_091323.1, on the reverse strand, counting down.
TGTTACTGTGTCCAATCTCTGGAACATCCTGTCTTTGTCCACCTTGACAATTCCTCTCAGTATTTTGTATGTCGTTATCATGTCCCCCCTATCTCTCCTGTCCTCCATTGTCGTCAGGTTGATTTCCCTTAACCTCTCCTCGTAGGACATACCTCTTAGCTCTGGGACTAGTCTTGTTGCAAACCTTTGCACTTTCTCTAGTTTCTTTACGTGCTTGGCTAGGTGTGGGTTCCAAACTGGTGCCGCATACTCCAATATGGGCCTAACGTACACGGTGTACAGGGTCCTGAATGATTCCTTATTAAGATGTCGGAATGCTGTTCTGAGGTTTGCTAGGCGCCCATATGCTGCAGCAGTTATTTGGTTGATGTGCGCTTCAGGAGATGTGCCTGGTGTTATACTCACCCCAAGATCTTTTTCCTTGAGTGAGGTTTGTAGTCTCTGGCCCCCTAGACTGTACTCCGTCTGCGGTCTTCTTTGCCCTTCCCCAATCTTCATGACTTTGCACTTGGTGGGATTGAACTCCAGGAGCCAATTGCTGGACCAGGTCTGCAGCCTGTCCAGATTCCTTTGTAGTTCTGCCTGGTCTTCGATCGAGTGAATTCTTCTCATCAACTTCACGTCATCTGCAAACAGGGACACCTCAGAGTTTATTCCTTCCGTCATGTCGTTCACAAATACCAGAAACAGCACTGGTCCTAGGACTGACCCCTGTGGGACCCCGCTGGTCACAGGTGCCCACTCTGACACCTCGCCACGTAGCATGACTCGCTGCTGTCTTCCTGTCAAGTATTCCCTGATCCATTGTAGTGCCTTCCCTGTTATCCCTGCTTGGTCCTCTAGTTTTTGCACCAATCTCTTGTGTGGAACTGTGTCAAACGCCTTCTTGCAGTCCAAGAAAATGCAATCCACCCACCCCTCTCTGTCTTGTCTTACTGCTGTCACCATGTCATAGAACTCCAGTAGGTTTGTGACACAGGATTTCCCGTCCCTGAAACCATGTTGGCTGCTGTTGATGAGATCGTTCCTTTCTAGGTGTTCCACCACTCTTCTCCTGATAATCTTCTCCATGATTTTGCATACTATACATGTCAGTGACACTGGTCTGTAGTTTAATGCTTCTTGTCTGTCTCTTTTTTTTAAAGATTGGGACTACATTTGCTGTCTTCCATGCCTCAGGCAATCTCCCTGTTTCGATAGATGTATTGAATATTGTTGTTAGGGGTACACATAGTGCCTCTGCTCCCTCTCTCAATACCCATGGGGAGATGTTATCTGGCCCCATTGCCTTTGAGGTATCTAGCTCACTCAGAAGCCTCTTCACTTCTTCCTCGGTTGTGTGCACTGTGTCCAGCACATGGTGGTGTGCACCACCTCTCCGTCTTTCTGGAGCCCCTTCTGTCTCCTCTGTGAACACTTCTTTGAATCTCTTGTTGAGTTCCTCACATACTTCACGGTCATTTCTTGTTGTCTCTCCTCCTTCCTTCCTTAGCCTGATTACCTGGTCCTTGACTGTTGTTTTCCTCCTGATGTGGCTGTACAACAGTTTCGGGTCAGATGTGGCTTTCGCTGCTATGTCATTTTCATATTGTCTTTGGGCCTCCCTTCTTATCTGTGCATATTCGTTTCTGGCTCTACGACTGCTCTCCTTATTCTCCTGGGTCCTTTGCCTTCTATATTTCTTCCATTCCCTAGCACACTTGGTTTTTGCCTCCCTGCACCTTTGGGTAAACCATGGGCTCATCCTAGCTTTTTCATTATTCCTGTTACCCTTGGGTACAAACCTCTCCTCAGCCTCCTTGCATTTTGTTGCTACATATTCCATCATCTCATTAACTGGCTTCCCTGCCAGTTCTCTGTCCCACTGAACCCCGTTCAGGAAGTTCCTCATTCCTATGTAGTCCCCTTTCTTGTAGTTTGGTTTCATTCGTCCTGGCCTTCCTGCTTCTCCCTCCACTTGTAGCTCTACTGTGTATTCGAAGCTTAGAACCACATGGTCACTGGCCCCAAGGGGTACCTGTGACCACCCATTACACTGCATTGTATGAAGCTCCTCGACGAATAAACTCTCTGCATCAAGTGTTTTTACTGACTTGCTGGCGCCATACACTGCGCTCACTCCTGTTGGCTGGTGTTGATGCTCTCACCACACTGTTTTGGCACTTGTCAGTGCCAAGTAAGCTGTAGCACTGACTTGTCAGTACCAAATAAGCTGTAGCACTGACTTGTCAGTACCAAGTAAGCTGTAGCACTGACTTGTCAGTGCCTAGTAAGCTGTAGCACTGACTTGTCAGTACCAAGTAAGCTGTAGCACTGACTTGTCATTACCAAGTAAGCTGTAGCACTGACTTGTCAGTACCAAGTAAGCTGTAGCATTGACTTGTCAGTACCAAGTAAGCTGTAGCACTGACTTGTCAGTACCAAGTCAGCTGTAGCACTGACTTGTCAGTACCAAGTCAGCTGTAGCACTGACTTGTCAGTACCAAGTCAGCTGTAGCACTGACTTGTCAGTACCAAGTCAGCTGTAGCACTGACTTGTCAGTGCCAAGTAAGCTGTAGCACTGACTTGTCAGTACCAAGTCAGCTGTAGCACTGACTTGTCAGTACCAAGTAAGCTGTAGCACTGACTTGTCAGTACCAAGTCAGCTGTAGCATTGACTTGTCAGTACCAAGTCAGCTGTAGCACTGACTTGTCAGTACCAAGTCAGCTGTAGCACTGACTTGTCAGTACCAAGTCAGCTGTAGCATTGACTTGTCAGTACCAAGTCAGCTGTAGCACTGACTTGTCAGTACCAAGTCAGCTGTAGCACTGACTTGTCAGTACCAAGTCAGCTGTAGCATTGACTTGTCAGTACCAAGTCAGCTGTAGCACTGACTTGTCAGTACCAAGTAAGCTGTAGCACTGACTTGTCAGTACCAAGTCAGCTGTAGCATTGACTTGTCAGTACCAAGTCAGCTGTAGCACTGACTTGTCAGTACCAAGTCAGCTGTAGCACTGACTTGTCAGTACCAAGTAAGCTGTAGCACTGACTTGTCAGTACCAAGTCAGCTGTAGCATTGACTTGTCAGTACCAAGTCAGCTGTAGCACTGACTTGTCAGTACCAAGTCAGCTGTAGCACTGACTTGTCAGTACCAAGTCAGCTGTAGCATTGACTTGTCAGTGCCAAGTCAGCTGTAGCACTGACTTGTCAGTACCAAGTCAGCTGTAGCATTGACTTGTCAGTGCCAAGTCAGCTGTAGCATTGACTTGTCAGTGCCAAGTCAGCTGTAGCATTGACTTGTCAGTGCCAAGTCAGCTGTAGCATTGACTTGTCAGTGCCAAGTCAGCTGTAGCATTGACTTGTCAGTGCCAAGTCAGCTGTAGCATTGACTTGTCAGTGCCAAGTCAGCTGTAGCATTGACTTGTCAGTGCCAAGTCAGCTGTAGCATTGACTTGTCAGTGCCAAGTCAGCTGTAGCATTGACTTGTCAGTGCCAAGTCAGCTGTAGCATTGACTTGTCAGTGCCAAGTCAGCTGTAGCATTGACTTGTCAGTGCCAAGTCAGCTGTAACATTGACTTGTCAGTGCCAAGTCAGCTGTAGCATTGACTTGTCAGTGCCAAGTCAGCTGTAGCATTGACTTGTCAGTACCAAGTCAGCTGTAGCATTGACTTGTCAGTGCCAAGTCAGCTGTAGCATTGACTTGTCAGTGCCAAGTAAGCTGTAACATTGACTTGTCAGTGCCAAGTCAGCTGTAGCATTGACTTGTCAGTGCCTAGTAAGCTGTAGCACTGACTTGTCAGTGCCAAGTCAGCTGTAACATTGACTTGTCAGTGCCAAGTCAGCTGTAACACTGACTTGTCAGTGCCAAGTCAGCTGTAACATTGACTTGTCAGTACAAAGTCAGCTGTAACATTGACTTGTCAGTGCCAAGTCAGCTGTAACATTGACTTGTCAGTACCAAGTCAGCTGTAACATTGACTTGTCAGTACCAAGTCAGCTGTAACATTGACTTGTCAGTACCAAGTCAGCTGTAACATTGACTTGTCAATACCAGACATCACACTGACTGACTGGAGAGGTATGATGATACTGACAGTATGTAGACACATGCATAATTCAAGGACTTTAATGAGGAAACGTTTTATCACAAGTGGCTTCTTTAGTCATTCTAATAGACAAGAAACGAATAATAATAATATAGTGCCTGTCAGCATGGAGTAACATGTTAATTTTCTTTCGCCGCCATGTATAGAAACCGGATTTCTGTGGAATAGCCGCCATAATAAGAGTAACCAGCACCATTTTATAAAAATCCTGTTTCTATAGCATTTTCAAATTCTTAGCAAACCACTTACTACCCAACCTAGATACTACTACCCTCAGGCAACACCAGCCAGCAACACAACACTTTCACCAGGGAACACTTAATGTGTCACTGCTGACAAGGCCTTCTTAAATCCTCCTAATCTCATCTCTGACTCTCTCGTGAAGTTTGCCACTATAAATACCCGTTTCTTAGTTGTACCTCTGTTAGGAATGATGAAGCAACTTCTGACGAAACGTTTCTTCAGTAAATGTACAAGTGTCTGTCTACACTACACTGACTTCTTCACTGACAACTGATGTGTACTGAAGGTGTATGTATATCCGTGTATTTAATGTGTTCAGGATTGAGATATCCCTGATGTTAGTGTCTAGGTCAGGGATTCTCAACATTTCCTCCATCATTAACACCATCGACTTGATGTATTTCTCCATTAACCCCTTTACTTCCACACTAAAAATTTATCGCCATCATAAAGGGACAGAAAAACAAGGCCAAAAAAAAAATTTATTCACGTTTTGCATAAAAATAGCACACAAATATTTACCCCTTGCCATGTAATTTTTTATCTCCAAGGAGTAAATTTACCCCTGGTTGAGAATCACTGGTCTGGGTGGTTTGCGATTTTAATTTAATTGCCCTTGTGTAGTCCATATAAGTAATGGATGAGCACTACTGTAGGCCTACTATTTTGTTTAGACAGGTCATGTCGACAGACGCCCTTTCCCACTTATGTACTTTTCTAATCTATTTTTAAAGTTATCCAAACTATTCAGTTTTACACTGCTTGGCAGTGTATCACTCATTTACAACTCCTCTGCCAAAGCAGTGCTTTTCTAACAAAACAGTAGGTCACATATGTAGGTTCTGTTGTATAGCTCTTCATTAAGGGAAGGAATTTTAATGAAAGTACTTGATCCACGGAATTGGAGCTCGCTCTCCTTGGGATTAAACCGAATTGCCTCACATTCCAGACATTGCATGATCGTATTGATCTCTTGTTGGCAACATTTCTTAAGCAAAATTTACTTCTTGTGGAATTCGGTGATGAGTTAAGAGTCTTAATAGAATGCCATTAATAAACTGTTGTTATATCTGTGTCTGGTTTCGAGGGCTCTTCTGCTCCTTCAGTCTGATCTGAGTCCAGGCTTCTATGTTGACCATCTGGTCCACCAGGCTGTTTGTTTTAGCTGCCTGCCGTCTCGCATAACCATCACAACCCGGCACTTGTAGAAGGAAGCTGCCTGGCTTCTTATCAAGGGTTGCTATCTTAGCTCCGGCAGCATAAATTATAAATATAAATTTAATATAGAAAGCAGCTTGTTATGTAGAGCATTTCGGGCAAATTAGGTCAGTTTTGTCCCAGGATGCGACCCACACCAGTCCACTAACGCCCAGGTACCCATTTTAATGATGGGTGAACATAGACAACTGGTGTAAAAATGTCTGGGAAACGAGAGAATCTGGAGTGTTCCAAGGAATAGAGGTGTATCAACCAAGGTCAATTATTATTATTATTATAATCAAAAAGAAGCGCTAAGCCACAAGGGCTATACAGCGCTGCAAACCAAGGTCAAGTAGTACCCAGGAGCTGTGATTCGATCCCTCCAACTACATATAGGTGAGAACATGTGCAACATATGGGGAGCGATGCGTTTCTTAATAAAAGTTTCCCATCCCTTATATGAACGGAGGGTAACTCCAATTCCATGTATCAAGAGCCCTTCACTAGCATCAAGGCAACCTCCCCTTCTTGAAAGTTGAGATATTTGTAGAACGAGAGGATGGTTACCACAAGCACGACATTGTTCCGATACTGCTGCAAGTCTGACTCAACTAATATAAGCGTAGTCACGATTGCATCTGATGACACAAATTTAAGCAGCATCATATGAAGGAAAGTCCAACAGGCTGATATTTTTACTCTGTTATTGAATATATTTACAAGGGTTTTGGGGGGTACCTTGATCTAAGAAATTGGAGCTATCTTCCCTTCGTCGGATCAAACTTGACTACTGCTTATTTCACGTGAAAGGCGCTCAATGACGCCTACAAGTTCAGAGGTTCTCAGTGTTTATAATAAGTACGTACTGATAATTGTGAAGCAAAGTGCAATGAACACTAATCAACGAGAGAGCAAAACCCAAATGAGAAAAAACGAGGAAAAATTGTAGTTTGTATGTTTTGACCTCCAGTTGAGGAGAACCTCCAGGTTGAGGAGAACCTCTAGCTTGAGGAGAACCTCCAGCTTGAGAACCTCCAGCTTGAGGAGAACCTCCAGCTTGAGAACCTCAGCTGGAGTGCCAAGTATACATACAGACTCTGTATAGTCCTTGTGGCTTAGCGCTTCTTTTTGATTATAATAATAATAATACATACAGACTTCAGTCTTCCACGTTATTTATCTTATGTACGTTTTCCTCTCAGTAATAATGCTAATCAAGATTTTCTGTATAGAAGTGTATTCATTGTTATTACTTTTTTAAATGTACACTTTTTGGCTTTATTATTTATTATTTTCATCATCTAAATTTTATACAAGTTTATTCAATTTGATTTAAAGTACATGTAAGTGAAGTTACTCTTTCTTATTACAGGCTCAATTCCTTGGTGCCAAGTAGCTTACTGGGAAGGTCGAGACCGTGTGGGTCGTCTCTACCCTGTATGTACCCCTTCCCTGAACATCATGGGGGACACTCCTCATGGGGATGGCCTTTCTCTAGCTTCCCTGGCTGCCCATTCCCACACTACTCCTTCTGAACAAGTCAAAAGGACTAGGGAAAAAATTGGTCTCGGTAAGTATTGCTATGGAATTGATAGATTGTAATATTTTACATATATTTAAAGGAGGCTTTTGAAAAGTATATTAAGTAATAACTTGGTCAAGCTTATTGCTTGTATTATATTGACGGGAACTGCTAAACCCATGGGGTCATACAGCACCTGGGGAATGGGTAACTGTCAAATTCCATTCGCAGAAATGGAGGGTAATTAAATTTCTTAAGATCAAGAGTCTTTCCCCAGAATCGAGGTGCCTTTCTTGTATTGTTAGTTGAATTAAAAAGTTACTACACAGAGGCTTGCCTAGGAAAGTTTATTATTTGTCTCTTGTCACTTAGTTAATTCCATTTGTTATGTGAGATAAGTCCCAGGGTTTACACAGCTCTTATTTTTGCTTGGTTAATCCTTTAGCAGGAATCTTTCCTACAAAAGATGAAGACCACTTAAGTTAAACTCAGTGTAAAGGCAGAGAATGAGGTTGGGTATGATTGAAGCATACAAATAATAATTTTTTTTTTCAACAAGTCGGCCGTCTCCCACCGAGGCAGGGTGACCCAAAAAAGAAAGAAAATCCCCAAAAAGAAAATACTTTCATCATTCAACACTTTCACCACACTCGCACATTATCACTGTTTTTGCAGAGGTGCTCAGAATACAACAGTTTAAAAGCATACACATATAAAGATACACAACATATCCCTCCAAACTGCCAATATCCCAAACCCCTCCTTTAAAGTGCAGGCATTGTACTTCCCATTTCCAGGACTCAAGTCCGACTATATGAAAATAACCGGTTTCCCTGAATCCCTTCACTAAATATTACCCTGCTCACACTCCAACAGATCGTCAGGTCCCAAGTACCATTCGTCTCCATTCACTCCTATCTAACACGCTCACACACGCTTGCTGGAAGTCCAAGCCCCTTGCCCACAAAACCTTTACCCCCTCTCTCCAACCCTTTCGAGGACGACCCCTACCCTGCCTTCCTTCCCCTATAGATTTACATGCTTTCCATGTCATTCTACTTTGATCCATTCTCTCTAAATGACCAAACCACCTCAACAACCCCTCTTCTGCCCTCTGACTAATACTTTACAGGTAGTAGGTTGGTAGACAGCAACCACCCAGGGAGGTACTACCGTCCTGCCAAGTGAGTGTAAAACGAAAGCCTGTGATTGTTTTACATGATGGTAGGATTGCTGATGTCTTTTGTCTGTCTCATAAGTATGCAAGATTACAGGTATGTCTTGCTACTTCTACTTACACTTAGGTCACACTACACATACATGTACACATTTATTTATACACACTCATCTGAGTTTTCTTTGATTTTATCTTAATAGTTCTTGGTCTTATTACTTTTCCTTTTACATCCATGGGGAAGTGGAATAAGAATCTTTCCTCCGTAAGCCATGCGTGTTGTAAAAGTCAACTAAAATGCCGGGAACAATGGGCTAGTAACCCCTTTTCCTGTAAAGATTACTAAAAAGAATAAGAAGAAAACAAATAATAATATTATTATTAAAAAAGAAATACTAACCTGTACAAATAGGACATGAATGGAAAAGGATATAAATATGATTCTCAAACAAACCTAACCAGTAACAAATGAGCAACACTGAATTCAATCTGAACAAATTCAGATTTAGAGAGGATTGAGGATTGGACTCTTAAGATTTTGCCCAGAGGCTCTTAGCCATTTAAATAAGGTATAGATAAAAAAAAAAAGTTAAGATACATGGGGAAATTAGGAGTGCAGGACCTACCTTGCATATGCCAGTGCAGTGCTCTTAAAATCCTTATGATTTTATATTAAGTCAACATTTTTTTACTTTGGCTTTTATCTAATAAAACTCATTATATTGATGAGCTTTTGCCCCATTATAATAAAATTCCTTGATAGTAAACTTAAATTCACCATGATACTCTAATTATTGATCATGTTGTACTATCAAGGCGAGGTTAGGCTGGATTTTCAAAAGCCCCAGGCAATTACATCATTATTTTTTTGGCTCTATTGTGTGTACATAACCTTCCTATTTTATCTGTTCAAATCCTCTGTATGAAAAAGAATGCTGAATAATGTTAAATGCAGAATAAACATTTGCTGGATAATTGATGCCCTACTGTGCAGTATAGTAATAATGTTTACATTGGCTTGGATAAAGTCTGTTTTTCTCCTGGCACATTTCACACTGTTCTACTTTTTGAGAATTTTTTTTTTTTTTTTAACATTAGGCATTTTTTATAGGATTTCTTATCCTTTCAGGTAACTAATTACTTTCTGTTTATGGTTTAAAATATCCATCTAATTGCTTTTATTTATATTTGCAGGTTTGGTGCTGTATCAGGAAGGGGACAGAGTGTGGGTGTACAATCGGGCAGATGTGCCGCTCTTCATCAACTCTCCAACTTTAGACGGAGGATTACATACCCGATCCCACTTTATTGTCCACAAGCTTCCCCCTGGGCACATTCTTAACATATTTGATTATGATAAAGCTCGGCTTTATCAGAAACTTCCTGTTCATCCCGACTTATCGCATGAAGGGCCCATTGATCGGAACTCTGTGCGGGTGTCTTTTGCAAAAGGCTGGGGACCTAACTACCATCGACAAGTTATCACTGAGTGCCCCTGCTGGCTTGAAATACTGCTGGTCCCTGCAAGATGATGGCATCACTGTTTGGTGCTCTCTCATTGCCCACTCAGTCTTGGTCTCCCTGCAGTTGGCCGCTGGCCGGTCCAGCAGTACTGACAGGGAGTACATGCAGTTCAGTCATTAGGAGCAGCAGAAGCAGCCATCACATTAAGTATGTGCAGTGGATTGGCAAAACCTACATGTTGAAGCAGCACGAAGCAGCAGCAGCAGAAACAGCACTAAAATGGGCAGCTTACATGTTGTGTTGACCCAGTCAAGGCTAGTGTGTGTAGTGTATCTGAGGATCGCTGTAACATGGTGCATTTAGGTCCTTCGAATAAGCACTGGTAGTGGGTCCTGTGCACTTGGAAACTCTTTGACATTGTTAGAGTGCAAGATATTCAGTAATATCAGGGGTTAGAGTTATTGCACAACTCTGTCAGTGTGCTGAACTATATAGGTGGATGTGAATATTTAGTGCAAGATTATTTCAGATTGAAGTTAACGGGTCACAGTTTTGTTGGACATTTTTCTGTGGTTATCTTGCCAGTGAATTGGGGCACCATGTGTTAAAAGATTTTTCTTGTAATGAAATCTAGTCTGTTTGTTATTTTTGTTACTGTCTCCTATCACTGTCTTGTTTTATATTTACTAATACAATATCCTCAATGTTTGATATACAATTTTTTTTAAAAACAAACGTTGCCTTTGCAAAAGCTAGAATACTTAAGACACAAAATGGAACACTTTGTTCAAATATTCCAATATTAATGTAATGAGAAGCTCTTAAATATAGAGCATTACCTCTACCTTTTGTGAATGTGACCAGAATGGCTCTTGTCCACTTAACTACAGAACTCGGCATCTTGCATAATGTTTAGGTGTACTACAGGCAAATCCTGAAATTATTTTTATATGAACAAAGTTAGTGTGACAGTGAAACACAACACTTTCATAAAGTGTCTGACGCTTAGCATATATAATCCTGCCTCTTCTATGCATAAAGTTCTTTGTATGCAATGTGTTCCATAAGAAGTAACAAGAGGCATTGCTTTTTAAAATTCTATAAAGAAAGGTCAAATGAAAAAATAAAGCTTGCCCTTTGGATAAAGTTACATTTGCAGCAAAGTAATATGCTACTAGTCTGTGCTGACTGCATGTGGCATACAAGCCACACATGGACCTGTGCACACAGAGTCCATGTCCTGAAGGTGCTACTTAGGAAAAAGGATCTTTCACTCTATTGAAGTACAAATGGCTTCCTTGCAAACCCTGGTGCCCTCATATAGTGTTTTTATACCTATTCCTATTCTTTGGCTGCACATACATTAAAAAAATAAAAATTTCAAGCATATGGAATTTCTTGCTTCTTTTTCACCATTTTCACAATAACCAACCTTTCCCTTTACGTACAATATTTACTGTGATGTGAACGAAGCAAACATGCAGTAACCGAAACTCCTTTAATGTGCCATTTATTTCACATATAACTATTAAGTACAGTCTATGATTATAATTATTACCTATGGAAACTTGCCCTTGCCAGCAGCACTTCTTGCAGTTTTCTTGTTCATTTTTCAAAAAGTGCCTCTTGCCAATGTCTTCAAATTTATTGAGTTGTCATGATAATAAATACTTACTTGAATGTGGTTCCATTTATACTGTAATAACCTTTGATGTTTAAAATGCTTAAAAAAGGATTGGTATTTATTACTTTTGTACAAGACATAAGCAAATACCTACTGACATTATAATCAGAGGGTACCATAGTTGGCCTGTCAGTAAACTATTTTGCCAGGAAGTGCCTAAGCGTTTAATGGTTTTTCACATAGATTTAAAGGAAAACCTATCATTATCTTTTATCTTAATTTAAATAAATTTTGGGTGGATTAGCATGTTAAATACTAAATTAATATATAGTATTTTTTTTAAGCATTCAACAAATTACTCCTAGCAAAACATAGCAAACTAGTTATGTGACAATCAAAAATATTAAGTTATTTTTTAAGTGAATCTAAGGAAGTCTTAAATTATAACTAAGAGTGTTAGTACTGTATTAGAAAATATTTTCAGTTTATATAACTTTTCTTATAATGTTATGAGATTGTTAAACTACTATAGATTTGCAAGTAATTTTAATGTGAAACAAGAAAGCTATGCAGAGTTGTGAGGAGTGTTTTCATAGATTTGGAAAAGTTCAGTAAGCCTGTACTAGCTGGTAAATCAATAAGCCTTACTTTACTCCTGTGGGAGTGATGATTAAAAGTCTTTGGGATTTACTCACCAGGTGGGAAAATGGCTGACCCAAGACTCTTTGTACTATTTCTGTGATTTTTGGGTTGAATACTTGGTGTAAAATAATGATACTCGTATTATTATCGGAAGCTTATAGAGCACATTTTATTAATTTTTAAATATCGTGTCAGAAAGTGAGTCTAGGCTGCTTAAGAATTTGAAGCCAGATTACAGATAAATATTGTGGGAAGGGATGGGACCAAAACATGTAGAAGTGCCTCATAAGGGATATTACAGGGTCATTTGAGGTAGGATTTTGACCTGTAGCATGTAAAGTTTAACTTTAAATATGAATCTAATGTGATACACTTCCAATGGTTATATAGAGTTAAGCCATGGAAAAAGGGAGGATAATGTGACAGCTGATGGCATGGTTGTTACGAATGTAGTTTAGATATCCTATTAATGGTAGAGGTAAGGAAGGCAGTTTCATCAGTGACAGGAGGCTAAGGCTAAGGCTCATGTGACCCTCAAATGTGATGAAGGCAGATTGTCACTGGAAGTGTACAATAACACATTCTTCCTTCCATCATGAGGAATTATGCTTTTGTATCTAGTTACGTATGATCATATTTAAGCATCACACTACGAGTGTTATGAGCAAAAGAGGGTAGGGGTAGCATCATCACTTAGGTAACTTGGTGATACTAAGAAGTGTGAATTATAGATTGATTCTGTCATTTAAGTTAATAGTATAAATGTTTTGGCATTGAGTGACTGAAATGGGATTTGCATTTTCTTTCCAATATACTCCAGAGACAGAAGCAAGCATTGCTTTTATTTTATACCAGGTGTTCTGGTTTGTGAGAATAATGCAATGATGAATGAGCTTTACCCCTGAACTCCAATATGGCTCCTTTTTTAAATATTGCGTGCAAGCTTGCAAAGAGAGCCAAATTGAGTGTATGCCATTTGAGGCTATAGAAATGGCTAATCATATGATGTGTTGTTTCTGTCTTATGTCAGGATATTGTACGTTTACAAGTGAGCATACTCTCTTGTCATCACTAGGATCCTGGATAAAGCCCAATACATCCATGATTGCTGGTGTAGGCAAGAGGTAACACAGGTCATTTATTTACTGTGGCAACCTGACCCCCTTAACCCACCTGAGAGTTTGACTGGCTGTACAATGTATCCACACCTGTACATAATGTATATAAGAGGTTACTAAAGTTAAGTGGAGAAGCACAGGGTGGTTGCTATTTTAGAGGAAAGATATTTCCTGCCTTATATTTTTGTTAACCTGGCAATGCTACCTACCACTGCTTCACCATAGCATACTATGTAATAATTAATATGGGCCGACCATGTTAAGAACATGTACATTTGATTTTTATTAAAAACTTTTAGATTATATCAATGCCTTTTATTTTCAAAAACGTAAAACGTATTTCTAAGCCCACTCTTTGGCCTGAGAGAATCCACTACTCATAGTTATGAAACAGTGTGAAGAAAATAGGAACATGTGCAATGAATAGTACAGATTGTGACAAGGCTAAAAGAATGTCACCGAAGTCAGTACAGCTGAATAAGACAGAAATATTACCGAATGTTTGGAATGAGGAGAAAACAAGGAAACTGGAACTGCTTATGACTCAGGTAACAATGACCAACAAAGGTTTCAGTTAACACTTGAAACATGTAGTACCTAACTACAGTGGAACCTTGGTACTCGAGCAGCTCACTACTCGAACAATTCGGTATTTGAATGCTTTGTTCGGTAAAAAAAAATGCTCGGTAGTCGACCGTTTACTTGGCACTCAATCAAACAAACATAACCTGCTGGAACTTCGTTGTAAACTATTTCGTATTTCTTTGCATTTTTTGGCGTGTTTTTATATTGTTTGTATAAATAAGTCACCATGGGGCCTAAGAAGATTAGTAATAACAGCCAACCAAAAAGAAAATTGATTGGGAAAAATTTGTTTGGTAGCTGAACGGATCGGCACTCGAACAACGGTTCTGGAACAAATTAAGTTCGAGTACCATGGTTCCACTGTAATTTGGGGATGCTGAATTCAAACCTGAAACTTAGCTTTGCTTCAATACATACAGTTTCTTTGAAATAGAACACCAAAGTGAACGATTTTGCCAAGACATGGCCATTATGAAGAAGAGAGATCCAGGAAACCTGATGATCTGTTTGCTAGCTGACTACTGGTGTGGGAGAGTAATATTGAACATGAGAAAAAGCCTGAAAACTGTTATGTAAATATGTTTGTATGACTATATATATATATATATATATATATATATATATATATATATATATATATATATATATATATATATATATATATATATATATATATATATGCACACACACACTGGCTATATATGTCGTGCCGAATAGGCAGAACTTGCGATTTTGGCTTAAATAGCAAGGCTCATCTTGCCATTTAGGACAAGCGAAAATTTGTGTATGCAATAATTTCGCAAAAATCATTCTAAACATTACGAAAAAAATATATTTCATTGTGTTTGTTTAGAATTAAATTACCTAATCCTACTAAATACTATATTTAAAACATATTTAGTAGGATTAGGCTAAAATAAATTGCGCTTGTTATAATAAGGTTAGGTAAGTTTTCTAAGATTCTTTTGGTGTAAAATTAAAATTTTTCACTTTAACATTAATGAAAAAAATATATCTTTAGCCCGTAAACGGTCCAAACGCATATATACGTTTTTACCGCTAGTGCCCCAAACGTATATATACGTTTTGTGTGTCATACATTTAACATTGCCACGATAAGCCTGAGTCACCTAGACATGAGAGAATGGGTGTGAGCACCCACTGTGCACCATATTAAAATAATTGGGGATGCCTGGGTACCATATGCTCTTTTTTCCTATTAAAAAACGTTTTTTTTCTCAAAAAAGTTGGGGCAGTACGGTAGTGAACGTATATATACATTTGGACCGTTTATGGGTTAAACGTATAAAAGAAATTTTTAGAAAGGACTTAATTTTAAATGAGTTCTTACTAATTGACCAGTTTTACATATTCGGCACGACATGTACAGTGGACCCCCGGTTAACGATATTTTTTCATTCCAGAAGTATGTTCAGGTGCCAGTACTGACCGAATTTGTTCCCATAAGGAATATTGTGAAGTAGATTAGTCCATTTCAGACCCCCAAACATACACGTACAAACGCACTTACATAATTGGTCGCATTGGGAGGTGATCGTTAAGCAGGGGTCCACTGTACTGTATATATATATATAAATACATATATAATATATATATATATAAATATAATATATATATATATAAATATAATATATATATATATAAATATATATATTTATATTTAACACATCGGTCATTTCCCACCAAGGCAGGGTGACCCAGAAAGAAAGAATAAATAAGTTTATTCAGGTATACACAAATACAGTTACATAGATTATCATACAAAGCAGCGTATGTGTAAAGTATCTAGGATAACCCAAAAAAGTCATAGTGACTTATTTCCATTGGGGTCCTTTTACCTTATTATTATAATATAAAGGAGATAATATCTTATTATTATAATATAAAGGAGACAATATCTTATTATTATTCTATAAAGGAGATAATATCTTTTTACCATATTATTAAGACTATCTACAATACGAAGGTCATTAGCTAACACGTGTGTTAGTTAAAAAAAATAAAATAATTCCCCTCCCTTTCTGTAGCTGCATTCATCAGGCACCTTTTGGCTCTCTTCTTGAACTGGTTCACACCATGACTGGCTTTGATATGTGTGGGCAGTTTGTTCCATTCCTTTATTGCTGTACAATAAAAGGTATTTGAAGCCTGGCCACTAACTGTGGGTACTACAAAGTTGTGCTCCCTCCCCCTAGTACTATGATTGCTATGGTTCCCAGCCTTTACAAAATTGGCAGGAAGATATTCTGGACACTGTGAGCAATTTTATAAACTTGATTTAGCTTCAGTTGTTTTACTCTGTTTTCAACATTTAGCATATCAATTGTTATAATTCATCCTGGCCTATATGCTCTCTTGGACCCAGGTCCAGGATGAATCTTAACATTTTATTCTAGGTGATTTGCAGTCTGTCCTTAAGTTTTTTTGTCAAGACAGAGTACCATGAATAGCAAGCATAGTCCATATGACATTGTATAAGGGCTAGACATAGGGTCCTGCGAGCCTCAGTAGGTATACACTGTTCTTGTTTATAGAGGAACTTTATTCAGTCTGGTATTCACTTTCTTTACTACACTGTTCCCTATCAATTCTCCTGACATGCATGGGTCAAAGGGGATTCCCAGATATCTTACTGAGGAAACTGAAGTGATGGGCTCCCCATTACACTGGACATTAAAATTATTTACATTTCTCAGTTTATGTTTCGTGCCAAAGAGAATGGCTTCAGTTTTCCCAAGGTGTAATGATAGTTTGTTATCTATTAACCATTTGCTGCAGGACTCCAGTTCCAGTGTTAATACATTAGCTATATCTTGTGGCTCTTTACCTGACACTAACAGAGCACTGTCATCTGCATACAGTAGGAGTTTGCACTTGACACTGATAGGCATGTCGTTAACATAGCAAAGGAATAATAGGGGACCCAGGATACTACCTTGGGGAACTCCATATGGTATCGGCAGGGGTTCTGTTTCTGTTTTGTTGATTTTGACAATTTGTCTCCTGTTGTTACGTAGGACTTAAACCAGTCAACAGAACCTATACCGATAGCTTGAAGTTTCTTACATAATATATTGTGGTTGACAGTATCGAAGGCCTTTTGCAGGTCTAAGGTTACTATACCTATGAGGTTCCCCATCGACATTTCAGTTCTCATGTAATCCATCAGATTAATTAGGAAGGTGTTGGTTAAGATCTTCTAAAGCCTGATTGATAGCTATGGAGAATGTTGTTGTCATTAAGGTACTTAAATACTTGACAGTACACCGCCCTCTCTAGAATTTTGGATATTGCACTGAATATACTAACAGGCCTACAGTTGCTTACATCATACCTACTATTTTTCTTGAAGATAGGAGTAACTCTGGCCTCCTTGAACCCCTCTGGTATGGTATTAGTGGTGATGGACAAATTTATTATGTGAGCAATAGGGACTGACAATTCAGAAGCACCATCTTTTAGGAACTTTGACGGGATGTTATCAGGGCCAGTGCTCTTAGTTGGGTTTACCCTGCTTAGTTCTTTTTGAATAAAGTCATGAGATACACTTACTAGTTGACAAATGTTTGGGGTTACCCTTTTAATGGTATAGTATGTGTGAAACTTATCAGAGTCTGTGTTAACGGTATTTCATGCAGCTGGTAGTTTACTTACTAGTGTTGATGCAACAGATGTGTAGTAGGAATTAAAACAATTTGCCACTTCATTTGTTTTGTGGCATACCTCGTTATCAACACTGAGTATTATGTTAAACCTATCTACTGGTTTATGGCTATACCCCAACCGTTTTAATTGTTGCCAGAGCTTTCTGGGGTTATACTTATACTCTTCAATTTTTGAGCAATAGTGCTTTGCCTCTGCTTCTTTTATAAGTCTCTGTACTCTGCTCCTCACCCTTTGGAATTCATTTAGTGCTGCAATATCCTGTCTGTTTGCTTTAAATCTTTTTAGCAACTGGTCTCTGAATTTCATATTATCTAATATCTCAGTAGTCATCCAGGGTTCAGTTCTTCGTTTAATCCTAACCTCTTTACCTGGTGCAATATTATCGAGGATGGTAGTGAACATTGTTTTGAATTTTTCCCAGGCATCATTTATGTCCATGCAACTTGTTATCTCTGTCCAGTCACAATTGTGTAGCCTATTTACCAGTGTTTCTTTACTGTAATTTCTAGTTGACCTCATTTCTATTGTCCTGTGTAGGCCTATCCTATCCCTCGTGATTTTCTTGGTGCAGTAAATGATGAAATGATCACTAAGACCTGTGGTAATGATGCCTGACTGACTAATGTTCTCAGTGCGGTTACAAAGTATGTGGTCAATTAGGGTGGCTAAGAACTGTGTGATCTGGGTTGGTGTATTAATTAGTTGAGTTTAACTATTTAAACCTAGAATTTGCTTATACCTTTTGCATAGCCCGTTATTTTACTGCTGAAAACAGATATTGAAGTCTCCCAGTATTATTGTCTCACAACTGTTTTCAAGTCTGGACAAGACTCTGGAAAAGTCTTCTAAGAACAGGTCTTGGGTGGGAGGGTGGTAACTAGTTCTTACTAAGATGGGTTTCGTCTTGGGAAGCAGTACTTCAAACCATAGAATCTCCAGTTTATTATTTAAATCAGGTCTTGGGTTGTAAGCTGAGTCATTTCTTATGTAGGCACATACCCCACCACCTTTTCTGTTCCTATCTAAGCATTTTATATTGTAACCTATTTTGGCCTCGTCGTCAGTCACCATATCATCCAGCCAGGATTCGGAGATGGATATAACTGCCGCCCTAGCTCTGTTAGCTAGAATCCTAATCTTTGCCAATTTTGGAAAAAGTGATCTTGCATTAACATGAATAAAGTGAAGGCCAGTTTTCCTAAAACAATTACAGTATAATCATCAATATATGGCAATGGGTCATTTATATTAAAATTAGGTAAATCAATGTCATCATTGCTAAAGGGTAACTGTGCCAAAGTGCATTTGTTACAAAATGAATTCTGGCACCATTACTAAAATTGAACACACATCCATTATGCACCCACTCCTTACACCTTTTGCATAAGGTGTCTTTTCTGTTCTTCTTTTGTACCTTAGTACAGTGTATGCACAAGTCTGGTGAAGTTTGAGATAATAAGAATGGCTGTATTGTCATTCACCTTTTCCAGCCCCCATGACTGAATTCCTTCTTCATGGAATTGCAGGAGAAAGATAAATATAATTATGGCAACTTGTACCCCCTAATGCCTGCCATTTGCAGTCACCTAGCAAACCCTAGTAGTCACTACTGATGCCTAGTAAATTTCCTGGTATCTACTTCCCAAGCCCTCTTCACTCCTCATCCCCTTACTTCAGAAACCCCTTTCATTTTCCCCATATTTTTCACCCCCCTTCACGCCTCACTTCGCAGTCTGGCTTCACCTATTACATTTCTAACTCATTTCCATTCTGACAGGACCAGAAAGTTTTAATCAATGGCTTTGTCCGTCCAAATCCCCATCAGTTCAATTTATCGGGGCTGCGTTATGTTGTTGACTGCTTTACATGGTCTGCTGTTTCAGCCATTTTTAAAAGCATTGAGGGAAGAAAATGTCACTACAACCTGACTTTTTTTGGAGTTTTATAGATAGATTTGGCATTTTATCGTATGATTCTCTCTCACTGTACACTGGTCAGCTGAATATAGGTCAGTTACTGAAAAATCAACCTTGGCTGTTTAACTATGTATTCATTTCTTTCCCACAATTTGGCACTGAGGGATAACTGCTGCTATATGATAATTTCCTTGGAGTTTTGTATTGTAGATTTGGCAATCTCCTGTGTTTCCCTCATGTTAACAGAGGTGCAGGTGTTAACAGTGTAGATGAGAACGTCAGTATAGATGAAAATGTCACTTAGCTAGTTGTATGTCTGGCAGTAGCTGGTGTTTCATGCTGGCCAACCATGTTTAAATGCTTGGTTCCTTTCATCATTCAATACTTTCACCATCACTCATACATAAACACTGTCTTTGCAGAGGCACTCAGATACAACAGTTTAGAAGTCCCTCCAAACTGCCAATATCCCTTCCTTTAAAGTGCAGGCATTGTACTTCCCATTTCCAGGACTCAAGTCTGGCTAACTGGTTTCCCGGAATCCCTTCACAAAATATTACCCTGCTCACACTCCAACAGATTATCAGGTCCGAAAAACCGTTCTCCATTCACTCCTATCTAACATGCTCACGCATGCTTGCTGGAAGTCTAAGCCCCTTGCCCACAAAACCTCCTTTACCTCCTCCCACCAACCTTTTCGAGGATGACACCTATCCTGCCTTCCATCCCCTACAGATTTTTTACACTCTCCAAGTCATTCTACTTTGTTCCATTCTTTCTAAATAACCAAACCACCTCAACAACCCCTCTTCAGCCCTCTGACTAATACTTTTAATAACTCCACACCTCCACCTAATTTCAACACTGAATTCTCTGTATAGTATTTACACCACACATTACCCTTAGACACGACATCTCCACTGCCTCCAGCCACTGCCTCGCCGCAGCATTTACAACCCAAACTTCACACCCATATAAGAGTGTTGGTACCACTATACTTTCGTACATTCCCTTCTTTGCCTCCATGGATAACGCTTTTTGTCTCCAGATACCTCAATGCACCACTCACCTTTTTTTCCTTTAGTTCTATGGTTAACCTCATCTGACACGTCAACTCCCAAATATCTGTAAACATTCACTTCTTCCATACTCCCTCTCTCCAATATGATATCCAATTTTTCTTTATCTAAATCGTTTGATACCTTCATCACCACCTTACTTTTATCTATGTTCACTTTCAAATTTCTACCTTTACACACCCTCTGAAACTCATCCATTAACCTTTGCAATTTTTCTATAGAATCTCCCAAAAACACAGTACTATCAGCAAAATAAACCATACCACGGGCGGGATTGAACCCGCGGTCAGTTTGTTTGCAATCGTGTCATTACGATTTTGTGAGTCATCAGCAAAATGTAAGTGTGTCAACTATCATTTTGTATTTGATTCCACAAAATTTAATCCCACCCCTCTCCCCAACACCCTAGCATTTACTTCTTTTACAACCCCATCTATAAATACAGTGGAACCTCAGATTTCGTGATTAATTTGTTGCAGAAAGTCTGATGAAAACCGAATTGTACGAAAACTGAAGCAGTATTTCCCATACAAAATAATGTAAATCCACTTAATCTGTTCCAGACACCCAAAAGTATTAACAAAAAATGCATTTTATAAGGAATAGGTATAGTTTTACATACAGAAAACAACGAGGAATAAATATAAAGCACTAATGAAATGGATAATTGAACATTTACCATCATTTTTACATTTTATTGAAGACTCTTGTTGGCGTATGGAAGATGTCAAGGAGGAGAGGAGGAGGAGAGGTTATTGTTTGGAAGGGGAATCTCCCTCCATAAGGACTTCAGGTATCAAGGCCCTATCTGGGGTTACTTCCTTTCTTTGTGTCTTACTGGCACTAGAACCAGCTTGAGAGTCACTGTATCCCTGTCACACAAAAAATCTGTCCAGAGAGGCCTGTTTCTGGTGTCTCTTTAAGATTTGCCTAAAATGGGACGAGGCATTGTCGTTGAATATGTTGCCGACACGGCTTGCAACAGCTTTGTTAGGGTGATATTTCTCCACAAAACTTTGCAACTCACTCTACTTTGCACATGTCTTTAATCACTGATTTCCTGGATTTCATAAGAACATAAGAATGTAGGAACACTGCAGAAGGCCTACTGGCCAATACGAGGCAGGTCCTTATCAAAACGATCTCTACCTAAAGCCACCCAAGAAATAACTCCCGTACCCAATGACACCAATCAAACCCAGCCCCTCCCACTCATATATTTGTCCAGTCTCTTCTTAAAGCTACACAAGGTCCTAGCCTCTATCACCCCACTAGGAAAACTGTTCCACACATCTACAACTCTGTTAGAAAACCAGTACTTACCTATGTCCTTTCTAAATCTAAATTTATCCAACTTATATCCATTATTCCTGGTTCTTACCTGGTTCGATACCCTCAGTACTTTATTAATATCTCCCTTGTTTATGCCTGTCATCCACTTATACACTTCAATGATATCTCCTCTCGTTCTACGCCTCTCCAGAGAGTGGAGATTTAAGGCTTTAAGTCTATCTTCATACGGGAGGTTCCTTACACAGTAAATCATTTTAGTCATTCTTCTCTGTATGTTCTCTAATGAGTCTATATCCATCCTGTAGTAAGGAGACCAAAACTGAGCAGCATAATCTAAATGAGGCCTCACTAGTGATGTATAGAGCTGTAAAATAACTTTTGGACTTCTGTTACTTATACTTCTTGAGATAAATCCAAGTAATCTGTTGGCCTTGTTGCGCACACTGAGGCACTGCTGTCTTGGCTTTAGATTTCTGCTTACCATGACTCCCAAGTCTTTTTCACATTCTGTATGATCAAGCTCTACTTCACCTAGATTATAGCTTCGAGGGTTTCCCGTACATCCTGGCGAGATCGGCCACCCGTACACCACTTTCGTACTTAGCTACAACTTCAACTTCTTTTTTGAATTCTATCATGTTTCTCGCCTTCTTTATCAAAGAGCTGGCACTTGGAACTTTCTTTGGCCCAATGGTGGCTTATTTAGCAGTCACACTCAATAAACAAGCACAAAAAACAATGGATTTGTTGTGATAGAAACACAGGCCTTATCTCTAGGCTTTATTGAACATAGAATCTTCATAGTACTTCTGCAACAACAAAATATAATGACTAGTACATCTAATAACGGCTTCTACAGGGATGGTGATGTCTTGCATATGTCAAGAGAAAAGCCATAATTACAGGCCACATATTTAAACTCACCATGTAATCTGCATCACTAATATATGGATATAAGAGAAGAGAATCACACACCATGTATTGGCACCCATGACACACACCAAGCTGTTGTTATTGTTAAGGGCCCCGAGAGGTGGTGCAGTATTATCCTGCTGCTGCTCCCCACAGGAGCGGTATCACTACAATCTCCCCCTTCTAAAATATCAGAGACAGTAATCTCCCAAACTGTTAGGTGGGCGACGTACACGTCCCGACCTTCGTAGCCCTTGAGTCTCTTCACCAGGTTCAATATTTTCCAGCGGGGTTTGACTAACTGCTGGAGCAGAATCCTCTATTTCCATAGGGGTAGTCTCAAGGGGCTTTCCAGGAGAAAACGAAGCATCTTTCATATCTATTGGTTTATCTTGAGATTCCACACTAATGGGGATTTCAACTGGGGGTAAATGTCTTATAGATACTGTAGTCTCTTCACCATTTTGGTAGCGAATGTGGGCGTAATGTGGATTAGCTTGCAGGAGCTCTACCTCTTCCACTAAAGGATCCGTCTTGTTCATCCTATGGTGACTCTTCAGGAGAATGGGTCCAGGATGACATAACCAAGTGGGCACGGAGGCTCCCGTAGAGGAACGACGTGAATAGTTGAGGAGTCTTTCATGAGGGGTTGTATTAGTAGCTGTGCACAGCAATGGTCTAATAGAGTGAAGAGCATCAGGTAGGACAGTTTGCCAGTGTTCAACAGGTAGATTGCATGACTTCAATGTCATTGTAACTGCCTTCCTTATAGTACCATTGAACCGCTCCACTTGACCATTGCCTTGAGGGTTGTAGCTTGTTGTTCTGGTGCAGGCAATACCTTTGCTAGCCAAAAACTCCTGAAGTTCGTTACTCATGAACGAGGATCCCCTGTCTGAATGGATATAAGCTGGCATACCAAAAATAGAGAACAACTGTGAAAGACAACTAATAACAGTTGAAGCAGTCATATTTGCACAGGGGAACACAAAGGAAAACCTTGAATATTCATCTACTATGTTAAGGAAATATCTATTCTGATTTATGCTTGGTAGAGGTCCTTTGAAATCTATATTCAGTCTCTCGAAAGGCTGGGTGGATTTTATGAGATGAGTCTTCTCTGGCTGATGAAAGTTTGTCTTGCACTCTGCACATACTCTGCATGCTCTGATCACTTGTCGCACATCTTCCACTGAGTAGGGCATGTTCTTTGATTTGACAAAATGGTACAGGCGTGTAACTCCTGGGTGACACAAAGCCTTGTGGAGCGCTGAGAGTGATTGCAAATCATGACATGCTGCTCCACAGTGGGACCTAGAGAATGCATCAGGTGAGATGTTCTCTTGACCCGGTCGGTACAGAATATCAAAGTCATAACACGATAGTTCCATCCTCCAGCATAATATCTTGTCATTCTTTATCCTACTTTTGTGCTTCTTGTCGAACATATACATCACGGACCGTTGGTCAGTCCTTATGGTGAAATGTCTACCAGTTAAATAATGCCTCCAGTGGCGAACTGCTTCTATGATGGCCTGGACTTCCTTTTCTACAGCAGCGTAACACTTCTCTGATCCTTGAAAAGTTCTCAAAAAGAAGGCTACTGGTCGTCCTGCCTGAGATAAGACTGCAGCAATGGCAATGTCAGATGCATCTGTTTCCACTTCGATTGGTAGGGACTCATCGATGGCTTGAACTACTGAGTTTTCAATGTCCTGTTTGAGAGTATGGAAAGCGGCTTCTGCTTCCTTTGTCACAGGAAATGTGGTAGCACTCAATGGGCAGACTTTACTTGAATAGTTGTAGATCCATTGTGAGTAATAAGCAAAGTGACCAAGAGTTCTTTGGAGTGACTTTTTGTCTTGAGGCATTGGAAGTTCCCGTAGAGGTCGTAGTCGTTCAGGGTCTGGGAATATTGAACCTCCTTCCACTACATAACCAAGGATGCTAAGCCTTTTAGTTGAAAAAGTGCACTTTTCCTCATTGTAACTGATATTTTTCTTCTTGGCGGCTTCCAAAAACTTATCAAGGTTTGCATCATGTTCCTCCTGGGTCTTGCCACAAATGGCAACATTATCTAAATACGCATAAGTTCCCATGAGTTGCTCTTCCTGAATGAGTGAATCCATAATTCGTTGGAAGCAGGCTACCCCAATGGTGACTCCAAAAGGGACTCTGGTAAACTGATACAGGCCATCACTAGCCTGAAACGCTGTGTATGGTTTATCTTCATTCCTTATAGAGACTTGATGATAGGCACTCTGTAGATCAATTGTGCTAAACACATAGTACTGAGCAATTTTGTTTACTGTATCATCAATTCGAGGTAGAGGGTACCCATCAAGAAGTGTAAATTTGTTGATTGTCTCAGAGTAATCGATAGCCAGTCTCCACTTCCTATAATCATCCTTAACAACAACAACCTGTGCACGCCAAGGGGAATTACTCGGTTCTATCCTAAAACTGGGAATGCAGGCGGGAGAGATACTCGGTTCTATAATACCCTCCTTCAGCAGCCTCTGAGTTTCTTTCTCAATGAACATCCGATCCTCATAAGAATAGCGGCGTGACTTAGCTGATATAGGATGGCAATCCGCGGTAAGATTTGCAAACAGCTTTGGTGGATCTACCCTTAAAGTGCTAAGTCCACAGACAACAAGAGGAGGCAGTTCACCTCCATATGTTAAGGTGGCACTATCATGCAGCTTCTGAAAATCCTGACCAAGGATAACATCAGAGCACAGTTGTGGCAGAATAGCTAAATGTACATCTTGATAATCCTTTCCATTAACTCTGAGATTTACCTTACAAAACCCTAAGGTCTGAATAGAGAGAGATGTTGATGCCATGGAAACGGTACCTGATGAGTGATGTACAGTCAAGGAGTGGCGTTTAACTAAGTCATGGTTGATGAAACTCTCTGAGCTGCCACTATCAATAAGACCATCTACTTCTGTTCCTTTGATGAATAATTTCACAACTGCCTTTGACAGTGAATTTGGAGTAGCCGCAGAAGTCACTGTTGCTAGAGTCGCATGATCACTGGAATGTGTGGAGGCACTAGCACTTGTTGATGCATTAACACGACATACTTTAGCAAAGTGACCTTTCTTGTGGCATTTATGGCACATCGCTTCACGAGCAGAACACTTTGGACGTGGATGTCTTGAAAAACCACAAAAGAAACCCACCGTACCTGCTGCTGCTGTCACTGAGGCAGGTTCCACAGTAACTTCATTGCAGCACTTACCACTTGAGAAGGCTGAGTGGTACTGTATACTTCAGAATTCTTCTGGGCTGAATCTAGAGCTCTTGCCTGGTCAAAGGCAGTGGCTAAGTTGAGAGTTTTATTCTCCAATAAACGCTGCCTTATTATTGGTGATTGCAGGCCACTGATAAAAGTATCCCTGATGGACTCTTCACAATACTGAGCAGCTGTCACTGCTTGGAAGTGACAGTCATTACCTAAAAATTTCAGTGCTTGAAGGTATTCCTCTAAGGATTCATCAATATGCTGGCGGCGAGTTGCAAGGCGATGGCGTGCAAAGATTTCATTTGTAGGTTTAATATACTGGGACTTGAGGGTTTTGATAGCATCTTCATAGGTATTACACTCAGAAATAGCCTCATATATTTTAGGTGACACAAAATTGATGAGCAGACTTAGTTTATCTAGATCTTCTTTAGGAAGGGCTCCCAAGAAGTTTTCGAAAGTCTTAAACCAGTGCTTCCATTTCCGAGCAGCCGTTGATAAGCTGGGGTCACAGTCTAGCCTCTCAGGTTTCAGTAAACGCTCCATGTTGTGATGTAGTCTAGCGCAGGATCACCATCAGGTAGCCCAGGATTCTATGTTCAATAAATTGTTGTGATAGAAACACAGGCCTTATCTCTAGGCTTTATTGAACATAGAATCTTCATAGTACTTCTGCAACAACAAAATATAATGACTAGTACATCTAATAACTGCTTCTACAAGGATGGTGATGTCTTGCATATGTCAAGAGAAAAGTTATAACTACAGGCCACATATTTAAACTCGCCATGTAATCTGCATCACTAATATGTGGATATAAGAGAAGAGAATCACACACCATGTGTTGGCGCCCATGACACACACCAAGCTGTTGTTGTTTTTAAGGGCCCCGAGAGGTGGTGCAGTATTATCCTGCTGCTGCTCCCCACAGGAGCAGTATCACTACAGGATTATTATGAAATGTTTTGGCCAAACATGTGGGGTGCTCACTCAATGATAAACAAAGGCAGACTGAGTCACTCTGTGCTTGAGTGGCTGAGTGACATGGGCGGGCAGGTGGACGTGTTTGGTACAGACCATTTTCAACTCTACGAAAACCGAGGTAATGTACGAACACTGGGACAAAATTTAGATGGAAGAAGTCGTCGAAAATTGAATCCTATGAAAACTGGGGCATACGAAAACCAAGGTTCCACTGTATATTAAACACCCATGGTGACGTTACACATCCCTGTCTAAGACCTACTTTTACCAGGAAGTAACCTCCCTCTCTCCTACACATCCTAACTTGAGCCTCCCTATCCTCATAAAAACTCTTTACAACATTTAGTAGCTTACTATCTATTCCATATACTACTTGCAACAGCTGCCACATTGCTTACTTATCCACTCTATCATATGCCTTTTCTAAATCCATAAATGCAATGAAAACTTCCCTACCTTGATCTAATTACTGTTCACATATATGCTTAAATGTAAACACTTGATCTACACATCCCCATGCACTCTAAAGCCTCCTTGCTCATCTGCAATCCCACCCTCTGTCTTACTTCTAATTCTTTCAAAAATAACCCTACCGTACACTTTACCTGGTATACTCAGTAAACTTATCCCCTCATAAATTTTACAATCTCTTTTGCCCCCATCCCTTTATATAAAGGAACTATGCACTCTCTGCCAATCCCTAGGTAGCTCCCCCTCTATCATACATTTATTAAACAAAAACACCAACCACTCCAACACTATATCCTCCTCCTGCTCTTAACAGTTGTCATGATCTAGTCAGTTCCAGCTGCTTTACCCCCTTTCATTCTACGTAATGCCTCACGCACCTACCTCACACTCACAACCTGCTATTCTTCGCTCTTAAATGTTATGCTGAATAGGTAAAACATGTGATTTTGGCTTAAATAGCAATGCTCTTCTTGCCAAATAAGGCAAGTGAAAATTTGTGTATGCACTAATTTTGCAAAAATCATTCTGAATCTAATGAAAAGAATATATTTAACTGTATTTGTTTATTATTAAATTATTGTAAATTTATCTAAAATATATTTAGTTGGATTAGGCTAAATTAAACTGTGCTAGTTATAATAAGGTTAGGTAAGTTTTCTAAGGTTCTTTTGGTACAAAATTATTAATTTTTGCATTAACATAAACGAAAAAAATATATCTTTAAACATGTAAAAGAAAATTTTATAAAGGACTTAATTTTAAATAAGTTCTTGCTAATTGACCAGTTTTACTTATTCAGCACAACATACATGCATATATGTATATATATATATATATATATATATATATATATATATATATATATATATATATATATATATATATATATATATATATATATATATATACACATATATATATATACATGTATATATGTATATATATATATATATATATATATATATATATATATATATATATATATATATATATATATATATATATATATATATATATATACACATATATATATACATGTATATATATATATATATATATATATATATATATATATATATATATATATATATATATATATATATATATATATATATAGGTTCCAGACTCATCGACATCACCAGGGACCCAAGGGCAGCCACTTTCATGTTCCAGTGCCTCAGCATAGCCCTCCAGAGGGGAAATGCTTGCTGCATACTTGGCTCGCATCCAGCCTCGGAGGAGCTGGAGGAAATTCATGATCTTTGATACATTATGCCATTGTATTTTTTTCTGTAAATGTATTCTGTTTTTTAATAAATGTTCACATAGAATATAAAATATATAGGGGGTGGTAGGAGAAGAAAATATTCAAACATATTCGCTTATATGGCGAACGCTTTGGCGTGTCAGCGTGCCTCGTTGTGCTCCGGGTTATCTCATGTTTTCACGGTCGCTCTTACGTGCTAGAACTTTAATTTGTGTCATCAATCCTATACGATACATCCCTCTAGCGCCTGGAACCAATCTTGGGCGGAAAACATTATATACTGAGTCAAAAAAGGAGAATTAGTGTGCACTACCTAGCAGAGTTTACTGCCAGAGGGGAATCATAGGCCTGTGTCCCGTGTGGAAAAAAATAATAATAATTGAACTTTTCGTGTCAGAGGAAAGAAAGTCTCCCTGATAACATTGAGTATACATAGTGTAGAGTGTATACTACAGTGGCTCCCTAGTATATTGATGATAAAGGCTAAAGTGTCATTTGAAAACAGGTGATTTTGTAAATGAAGTGATAAGCCTATAGAGGCAGGTGCCAGAAGTCGCCAGAAACTTACCACAGGTCAGCTGTTTTTAATAATCTTCCTGGCTTGCTAGTGTACTCGCATATAATCTAGTGATACCAGTGAATAGCAGAATACAGTGTTGTAGTAGCAACTAACCAGTATTATAATGGTACTTAGTGGAGTGTAGTGACTTTCATTAGTTTCTTTTTCTTGAAATACGAGACGTTACTGTGAATTTCATATAACCTGTAGTTACCAGCGGTCGCAATATACACAACGAGAAGCAATTATTACTACAGAAAAAGCGTCCTTCCTCCAAAATTTGCACCAGTCAACTATAGTGATAATATAGCATTTATTGTGGTGGAGACGGAAAAAAAAAAAATAGAAAAGCCAGATACAGCGATTGATAAACAAGGGTGGAGGTCGACCGTTCGTCATTGTAGGAGCTGCCAGATATCACCGGCTCTTCAACACGCAAGTTATACTTTTGTATCAGTCAAATCACATATTACTCGGGTAGATAATTTCCAGTAGATCCTTCATGTGTTAGCTCAAATCACCGACCAGTATGTTTTAAATAAGTGACCCACTGATCAGAGCAGATCGACTGGTCCGAACCCTTGACTGGTCCGAACCCTTGACTGGTCCGAACCTGGGACTGGTTTCAAACAGTTTCGTTGGACAATAAAGCAGACTGTAAACGGATGGGGTTGTAGGCGCCCTTATAAACACAAACATTAAAAATCAGGAACGTGACGGTAAGCTGTCCAATATACAAAAAGAGTTAGAAACAGAAATACAAATAGCTAGAGCTTCATTTAAAGTTATTAATATAATATTCAAGAGGTTGCTAGTAGAATTGCAGTAAATCAACCATTCAAATCATTATGAAGCTGTGTGTAGTCTGTGGTCAGTCAAACAAACGGGCTTCCACATGGATAAATTGTCATTTTTGTGGAAATTGGTGTCACGCCCCTTGTGCAGATATCCCAGAACTAGCTACAAGCAGTATTAAAACAGAGAAGTGTTTTTGGGTATGCCCAAATGAGGAAAATCTGTGGACTAAAATCACAAGGGTATTAAAAGAGGACAACATCAAAGCTGCTTTCATAGAAAACCTGGAAGCTTTCTACAACAGATGGGAACATAAAAAGTCTGGGCTGAATGGTACTGCCCTTGATACTGGCCATGTAGTCACAAACTGTAAGGCTGGAGGTGATGTCCTGGTAGTCAGTAAATGTGGGGCTGATAGTGCTGTCCTGGGAGACAGTAATGGTGAAGCTGGAGGTGCTGTCCTGGGAGACAGAAATGGTGAAGCTGGAGATACTGTCCTGGGAGACAGTAATGGTGAAGCTGGAGATTTTGTCCAGGTAGTCGGGAATTATACGCAGGAAGGAATACATATAAATGACCTCATTGGGGACAGGAGCCATAGTAGGGAAACAAGTGTAGTCAAAGATAAGATAAAACCAATATTGCAAACTAGAAATACCGCAGGAAATAGCAAACAAGAGGACTCCAATAGCAATAGTGAGGATAAATTACCAAAAACAACTGGTGGGAGCTCCATTGTTGGTGCTAGGGAGGATAGAAGTAAGACAGGGAAACATGCACCAACAGGGAATACAGTCACAGAAACCCAAGGCAAGCGGAAACCAAGCCTGTGCACATACTATGCACTTGGTATCTGCTGGCATGGGAAATCTGGAAAAACAGATGGGACATGCAACTATGACCACCCTAGAAAATGCCATGCCCATATGACAACAGGAAAATGCAAACTCCCTTCCTGTAAGCTTTTTCACCCTGAAATGTGTACCTCTTCAGTACAGGAAAGACTGTGCTATAACTTAAATTGCCAGGCATACCATCTAAAGGGGACAAAAAGATACAAAATATCCAGGCCATGGGAAAACCTGGGTAGCCACAGCCACTCAAGAGGGAGAGGTTTTTTAGTGCCAGGAAGGAAAAAAAACTGGCAGGAAATGGCAGAAATCGTACACCAAATCCAGTCATTCCTGGAGTGGAACCACAGTCGATGGCCTCCACTCCAAACCAACAGATACAGATACTAATGCCGGAAAAAAAATCCCCCCCCAGTACCAACAATACCACCAGTCCGATAACATTCTTCTTTGCAAATATACAGGGTCTAAAGCCAGCAACAAACAACAAAATACCTTTCATCCGTGGACTGCTTGCAGAGGCAAAGGCAATGTTCGCGGCTTTCACTGAGACCCACATAAAGGATCACTTGGACAACGAAATATGGATCCCAGGTTACAACCTATACAGATGTGACAGAGTGAACAGGCAAAAGGGGGGGGGGGTTGGCCTGTACATTGCAGAGTCACTTGTTTGCACAGAACTCCTTAATGCCTCAAATGATGTAGTGGAAGTTTTAGCAGTAAAGGTCGAGAACCAAAACCTAGTCATTGTGGTAGTCTACAAGCCTCCGGATGCAACATC
This sequence comes from Cherax quadricarinatus, assembly GCF_038502225.1. NCBI lineage: Eukaryota > Metazoa > Arthropoda > Malacostraca > Decapoda > Parastacidae > Cherax > Cherax quadricarinatus. The sequence goes on along the minus strand of NC_091323.1, from coordinate 6,839,252 downwards.
CCAGCAATTCCAGGAACAGCTGTTAAAAATTGACCACTGTCTGGAAAATCTTACAGCTCCTGCACCCAACATCTTGCTCCTGGGGGACTTCAACTTAAGGCACCTAAAATGGAGGAATATAGCAAATAATATTGTTGCAGTAATAACACCAGGAGGCAGCTCTGATGAAAACTCACACTCACACGAGCTTTTAAATCTCTGCACAAAATTCAATTTAACCCAGCAAATAATAGAGCCTACTTGACTGGAGAATACACTAGACCTCATCTTCACTAACAATGATGATCTGATAAGAAATGTCACAATATCAAAAACAATATACTCAGATCACAACATAATTGAGGTTCAGACATGTATGCGTGGAGCCCCAGACCGACAAAATGAGACTAGTCACGAGGGAGCATTCACCAAATTCAACTTCAATAACAAAAACATAAAGTGGGACCAAGTAAACCAAGTCCTAACCGATATAAGCTGGGAAGATATACTAAGCAACACAGACCCAAACTTATGCCTAGAACAGATTAACTCGGTGGCACTCGATGTATGCACAAGGCTTATTCCTCTAAGAAAAAGGAGGAGTAGATGTAAAATAGAAAGAGACAGGCGCTCCCTTTACAGGCGACGGAAAAGAATAACAGAGCGGCTAAAAGAGGTCAATATATCTGAAATGCATAGGGAGACACTGGTCAGAGAAATAGCAAGCATCGAACTTAAGCTAAAAGAATCCTTTAGGAGTCAGGAATCGCGGGAAGAACTAAAAGCCATAAATGAAATCGAAAGAAACCCAAAGTATTTCTTCTCCTATGCCAAATCAAAATCGAGAACAACGTCCAGTATTGGGCCCCTACTTAAACAAGATGGGTCCTACACAGATGACAGCAAGGAAATGAGTGAGCTACTCAAGTCCCAATATGACTCAGTTTTTAGCAAGCCGCTAACCAGACTGAGAGTCGAAGATCAAAATGAATTTTTTATGAGAGAGCCACAAAATTTGATTAACACAAGCCTATCCGATGTTATCCTGACGCCAAATGACTTCGAACAGGCGATAAATGACATGCCCATGCACTCTGCCCCAGGGCCAGACTCATGGAACTCTGTGTTCATCAAGAACTGCAAGAAGCCCCTATCACGAGCCTTTTCCATCCTATGGAGAGGGAGCATGGACACGGGGGTCGTCCCTCAGTTACTAAAAACAACAGACATAGCCCCACTCCACAAAGGGGGCAGTAAAGCAACAGCAAAGAACTACAGACCAATAGCACTAACATCCCATATCATAAAAATCTTTGAAAGGGTCCTAAGAAGCAAGATCACCACCCATCTAGAAACCCATCAGTTACATAACCCAGGGCAACATGGGTTTAGAACAGGTCGCTCCTGTCTGTCTCAACTACTGGATCACTACGACAAGGTCCTAAATGCACTAGAAGACAAAAAGAATGCAGATGTAATATATACAGACTTTGCAAAAGCCTTCGACAAGTGTGACCAATGGCATAATAGCGCACAAAATGCGCGCTAAAGGAATAACAGGAAAAGTCGGTCGATGGATCTATAATTTCCTCACTAACAGAACACAGAGAGTAGTCGTCAACAGAGTAAAGTCCGAGGCAGCTACGGTGAAAAGCTCTGTTCCACAAGGCACAGTACTAGCTCCCATCTTGTTCCTCATCCTCATATCCGAAATAGACAAGGATGTCAGCCACAGCACCGTATCTTCCTTTGCAGATGACACCCGAATCTGCATGACAGTGTCTTCCATTGCAGACACTGCAAGGCTCCAGGCGGACATCAACCAAATCTTTCAGTGGGCTGCAGAAAACAATATGAAGTTCAACGATGAGAAATTTCAATTACTCAGATATGGTAAACATGAGGAAATTAAATCTTCATCAGAGTACAAAACAAATTCTGGCCACAAAATAGAGCGAAACACCAACGTCAAAGACCTGGGAGTGATTATGTCGGAGGATCTCACCTTCAAGGACCATAACATTGTATCAATCGCATCTGCTAGAAAAATGACAGGATGGATAATGAGAACCTTCAAAACTAGGGAGGCCAAGCCCATGATGACACTCTTCAGGTCACTTGTTCTATCTAGGCTGGAATATTGCTGCACTCTAACAGCACCTTTCAAGGCAGGTGAAATTGCCGACCTAGAAAATGTACAGAGAACTTTCACGGCGCGCATAACGGAGATAAAACACCTCAATTACTGGGAGCGCTTGAGGTTTCTAAACCTGTATTCCCTGGAACGCAGGAGGGAGAGATACATGATTATATACACCTGGAAAATCCTAGAGGGACTAGTACCGAACTTGCACACGAAAATCACTCACTACGAAAGCAAAAGACTTGGCAGACGATGCATCATCCCCCCAATGAAAAGCAGGGGTGTCACTAGCACGTTAAGAGACCATACAATAAGTGTCAGGGGCCCGAGACTGTTCAACTGCCTCCCAGCACACATAAGGGGGATTACCAACAGACCCCTGGCAGTCTTCAAGCTGGCACTGGACAAGCACCTAAAGTCAGTTCCTGATCAGCTGGGCTGTGGCTCGTACGTTGGTTTGCGTGCAGCCAGCAGCAACAGCCTGGTTGATCAGGCGCTGATCCACCAGGAGGCCTGGTCACAGACCGGGCCGCGGGGGCGTTGACCCCCGAAACTCTCTCCAGGTAAACTCCAGCTCCGGGGAGAACCTTGAGTTTTCCCTGAGGTACGTTTTTTGTCTTCTCTGAGGATGAGGATCCCCATTCCAGATATATATATATATATATATATATATATATATATATATATATATATATATATATATATATATATATATATATATATATATATATATATATATATATATATATATATATATATATATATATATATATATATATATATATATATATATATATATATCAATAACTACTCTGTGCTAGCCAAGGATTCGAACTCATGTTGTACTGGCCTGCCTCATGGTAAGTGAGAACCACATGATGCTTTAAACCACAGGACCACCCAACCCTACAAGAATGGCACAGACAGCAATGCTAGCTGTTGGGCCACCATCCAAGGGCATACGGAGGTGTGGGAGCTTCTAAGCTAATTTCATTGTCATCCCTGTTTGGTGTACTAGCCTCACGAGCAACATTTATATATTATTGTAACCATGAACGAGTGGTATTGATCAATAACAACACTACGCTAGCCAAGGATTCGAACCCATGTTGTACTGGCCTGCCTCATGGTAAGCGAGAACCACATGATGCTTTAAACCACAGGACCACCCAACCCTACAAGAATGGCGCAGCCAGCAATGCTAGCTGTTGGGCCGTCATCCGAGGGCATACGGAGGTGTGGGAGCTTCTAAGCTAATTTCCTTACAAGTGCCCCAACTTATGACTTTACCAAGTTATGAGCCTTTGCTCAGTCGATTTTTTGCCCTGAGTTGTGAGCCAAAATCCGAGTTATGAGCGAAAAAAAAATTACTGAAAAAAAATATTTACTGAAAATGACATCTGGCAAGAATTCTGGCCTAAAGAGCATAACGAAAGGTAGTTATGGGACTTGGTACTTATAAAACAATGCTAGTTCTATGTTCTCACTGGAGGTAATCACGTAATTATCATTAGTTATTCTACAAAAAATTAGTTTCTAAGTTTTCGACATTTGCAAAATATCTTACCCTTTCCTCCCATACAAATCCTAAAATATTTGGAATATTTCCAATATTCCATAATCAAATTGTAGAACAATCATTTTTTATGATTCCTGTCAATATTATTGCATTTACTTCAAAAATAAATGGTGGGCTTAATGAAATAAGTCAATAACTTATTTCCGAGATATTCATATATCATTGTACTTGTGGAAATTTATTTGGTCCCTAAAGTTCCACAGGACAGATACAGCGTACAAAAGAGGTCCCAGAATGGCCGTAATGGAACGGCTGAGTTCGATGGCCCTTAAACCCACCCAAAAACAAAAAACACACCGTTCGAGGGCCCTTACACCCAACCCCAAACATAAACACATTTCTCTCCCCGAGTTGGCGTGAATGAAGGTACTATTTAATTTATAGATTTACCCTTCAGGGAAGGAGTAGGTAGTTTTACTGTTAGTATATTAATATTAGGTTTACTAAGGCAACTGTAGATAATAATAATGTAAACCTAAGACCTTAACATAGGTAGTAATAGGCCGATAATGTAGGCAAACACTAGGTTAAGTTAGCTAGGGAGAACTGGCAGCCCTAGCTTGAATGACGAAGCGCGGGTCTCAAAGACACAATAGCGTCCTTCTTAAGACAGACACCAACTGGAAAAGACGTGCCGTGATTAGCAGATGGCGCCCCCCACGTGTCTTCACATTCGAGACCTGGGGAAATCTGGTAGAGGCACCTCGATGTACCGTGGATGACCTCCGTCAGGCCCATACAGTAAGACAAGACCTCCACTTTATCTCGTAGATTTCTGGCCAGTGTCTGGGGAAAATTGTGAGTTGATCTGTAGGCCCTTTGCGCAGCAGGCAGTGCATGCCTAGTAAGTACCAGCGTCTCTTGTCAGTCTGGAAGCTAGTGTCCGTGTCTGCATAGTTATACTAGGGGATACACACCCTCTTGGATATATGAGTTTCTGAGGTGCAGGCAGGTCACTAATAACGATTGAATATTGCAGGAATTATGGCTCCCGGTTGCACGTGGTTTCTGAGGGGAAGTCCAAAGGGGCTAAGGCTAAGCTTAGGGAAGTTGAAGATCAGGATATATGCTGCAACACCAAGTAAGTTAGTCCTTTATACGTGCAAGCAGACGAGTTTCTTGCAACATCAATCATTTTTGAAAATCTGTCCTATAAGCCACTTGTTAGGTAAGACACATATGCAACAGTTAGGTATCTTTATTTCAAAACGTTTCGCCTACACAGTAGGCTTCTTCAGTCGAGTACAGAAAAGTTGATAGAAGCAGAAGATTCTTGAAGACGATGTAATCAGTCCATCACCCTTAAAGTTTTGAGGTGGACAGTCCCTCAGTCTGGAGAAGAGCATTGTTCCATAGTATGAAACAATATGGAGATGAAGTGGCAGGATGGAGCCTTATATAGCGCCAAGAAGTGAGACGTAGGTCACTAGAAGAGGTAAGAACTCAGATGTTGGGAGGTCAGGTCCCTCTCAAATCGAGCCGTTCTCACTAGTAGAGGTTGTCGAAGTTGATTGTAGGTCTGTACCAAGATACCCTTGTGTTGCAGTGTCTGACAGATTGAACATTAAAATGGTATAAAATACCGACAGGTTGTTAGGTAAGACACATATGCAACAGTTAGGTATCTTAATTTCGAAACGTTTCGCCTACACAGTAGGCTTCTTCAGTCGAGTACAGAAAAGTTGATTGAAGCAGAAGATACTTGAAGACGATGTAATCAGTCCATCACCCTTAAAGTTTTGAGGTGGACAGTCCCTCAGTCTGGACTGAAGAAGCCTACTGTGTAGGCGAAACGTTTCGAAATAAAGATACCTAACTGTTGCATATGTGTCTTACCTAACAACCTGTCGGTATTTTATACCATTTTAATGTTCAACCTATAAGCCACTTGTGAGGCTGAGGTACCGACCTCAGAGCTCGGTGTCAACAGAGTTTGCCAGGGTAGGCGACTCACTTAGAGGCAGTCCAGACAAATTTTCACAGTACTAGTGATCTAGTGCAGTTAGTCTCTGAAAAATTCTTGTTTTCTCTTACCTAGGAACAAAGAACACATTATAAGAACGGGCAAAAATAATTTTATATGCTTGGACTCATCCTGGGCACTCACCTATTTTATTCATTCTATAGTATATATCATGTTTCTCTGTTACTTATAGTGTTTATTATGTCATATTAGACCAACTATGACAGATAAATAAGCCATAGAGTTAATATTAGTGTTATATTAAAGTATTTTCTCATGCCCATGGAAAGTTTTTTTTTGGGACTGAAGCGGATTAATGGCATTTCAGTTAATTTCAGTGAGGAAAATTGATTTGATATACAAGCAAATTGAGTTACGAGTTCGGTCACGGAACGAATTAAACTCGTAAGTCAAGGTACCACTGTGTGTGTATATATATATATATATATGTCATGTCTGAGGGCAATGTGTGGTGTGAATATAATGCAGAGAATTCGTAGTTTGGAAGTTAGGAGGAGGTGCGGGATTACCAAAACTGTTGTCCAGAGGGCTGAGGAAGGGTTGTTGAGGTGGTTCGGACATGTAGAGAGAATGGAGCGAAACAGAATGACTTCAAGAGTGTATCAGTCTGTAGTGGAAGGAAGGCGGGGTAGGGGTCGGCCTAGGAAGGGTTGGAGGGAGGGGGTAAAGGAGGTTTTGTGTGCGAGGGGCTTGGACTTCCAGCAGGCATGCGTGAGCGTGTTTGATAGGAGTGAATGGAGACAAATGGTTTTTAATACTTGACGTGCTGTTGGAGTGTGAGCAAAGTAACATTTATGAAGGGATTCAGGGAAACCGGCAGGCCGGACTTGAGTCCTGGAGATGGGAAGTACAGTGCCTGCACTCTGAAGGAGGGGTGTTAATGTTGCAGTTTAAAAACTGTAGTGTAAAGCACCCTTCTGGCAAGACAGTGATGGAGTGAATGATGGTGAAAGTTTTTCTTTTTCGGGCCACCCTGCCTTGGTGGGAATCGGCCGGTGTGATAATAAAATAATAATAAATATATATATATATATATATATATATACATATATGTATATATATATATATATATATATATATATTGTGAAAATTTGTCTGGACTGCCTCCAAGTAAGTCGCCTACCCTGGCAAGCTCTGTTGACACCGAGCTCTGAGTTCAGTACCTCAGCCTCACAAGTGGCTTATAGGACAGATTTTCATAAATGATTGATGTTGCAAGAAACTCGCCTGTATGCACGTATAAAGGACTAACTTACTTGGTGTTGCAGTGTATATCCTGATCTTCAACCTTCCTAAGCTTAGCCCCTTTGGACTTCCCCTCAGAAACCATATGCAACCGGGAGCCTTAATTCCTGTAATATTCAATCATTATTAGTGACCTACCTGCACCTCAGAAATTCCTATATCCAAGGGGGGGTGTATCCCCTAGTACAACTATGCAGACACGGACACTAACTTCTAGGTAGACAAGAGACACTGGTACATACTGGGCATGCACTGCCAGCTGCACACAGGCCTACAGATCAACTCACTCACAATTTTCCATAGACACTGGCCAGAAATCCTAAGAGAAAGTGGAGGTTTTGTCTTACTGTATGGGCCTGACGGAGGAGGTCATCTTCGGTAAATCGAGGTGCCTCTACCAGATTTCCCCAGGTCTCAAATGTGAAGACATGTGGGGGGCGCCGTCTGCTGATCACGGCACATGTTGTCCAGTTGGAGTCTGTCTAAAGAAGAACGAGCTGATCCCTTCCAGACCTGTGCCTTGTCATTCAAACTAGGGCTGCCAGTTCTCCCTAGCTAACTTAACCTAGTGTTTGCCTACATTATTGGCCTATTATTACCTATGTTAAGGTCTTAGGTCTACATTATTATTATCTACAGTTGCCTCAATAATCCTAATATTAGTGTACTAACAGTGAAACTACCTACTTCTTCCCTGACAGGTAAATCTATAAATTAATAAGTACCTTCCAACCACCAACCAATCTGGGAGAGAATGTGTTTTTGTTTTTGGGTGGGTGTAAGGGCCACCCAGCCCAGCCGTTCCAGTACAGCCATGCTGGGACCCCTTTGTACATCGTATCTGTCCTGTGGAACTTTAGGGACCAAATAAATTTCCACATCCTCCCGCCGGCGAAGGTAGGCGCTAAGTCTAGATCAAGTCTGCCTCTCGCAGGCCCTCCCAGTGGGCCCTGGACTTGAGCACCGTTTGACGGGTCGTCCGGCCGCTCAGCTCGGTCAGCCTCTGGTCTAACTTCCCATGTCCTGGTCCCACCGTATGGACCTCGAGAGGTAAAAGCCTGTTGATGGGTCTTATAGTCTCGACACTATTCATTCTCACCTTCACCATTCTCAACCGCCCAGCCTTGTCTGGGTGGGTCGACACTACCAGACCAAGAGGCCAGTATGCCCTGGGCACCTCAGATTCTACTAGCACCAGGTCCCCTTCACTTAGCATCATCTTATTTGCCTCAGGGTCTGCACCATAGAAATGTTCCCGCAGGGCTGTCAAGTAATCCCTGCGCCACACCTGGTTCCATTTGTCCAGGATGTTCACCAGTCTGTTGTGACTCCTGTGCAGTTCTTCATTGATGGGGGGGCCATCTGGACCATAATAATCCAGCTCCTTGGAAGACTGACTCAAAATTGCGGGGAAGGGCTCAATCCTCCTTCCAAACAGCATGTGATTGGGGGTGAGAGCTTCCTGCTCATCAATCCCATTTTGCACGTAGGTCAGAGGCCTGTTATTGACTCTTGCCTCTATCTCAATTAACACTGTCCTCAGTTCATCAAAGCTCACTCTCCTGCCATGCAAGACCTTCTGAATGCACCCTTTGACTGTGCTCACCATGTGTTCATAGAATCCCCCATGCCAAGGCGCCCTGGGAGCTATGAACCTCCACTCGCACTCTATTCTCTTCAGGTATTCTCGTACTTCTCCGTTGTCCCTAAGATTCCTGAAAACTTTATCGGCCAAGATAATCAATCGCGGGCACGAGAATCTGGCTGTAAACCTCCTGAAATACTTCATGAAAGTCTCTGTCGATATATCTTCTGCCAACTCCAAATGCACAGCTCGAGTAGTGGCACAAGTAAACAGGCAGACATATACTTTCTGAGGGCCCACCCTATCGTCTCCTGGGTTCTTCAATGTGATAGCCCCAGTATAGTCTATTCCCACAGTCTCAAAGGGCCTGTCACTATGTACCCACTCCTGAGGCAGCAGTGGTGGACCTGGGTATGGTAGGGTCCTCCCATCTTACCGCCGGCAGACTGTGCAACTCTTTAGCACCTATTTGATGGCAGCTCGGCCCTTCAGTACCCAGTAATTCTGACGTAGGCAGGTGGGGGTATCTCCAAACCCCCCATGTAAGGTCCTCTGATGGGCATCTTGTATCAATAGCTCTGACGCCCATCCCTCCTTTCCCAGTAGCACAGGATGTTTGGCGCCATAGCTGAGCTCAGAGTTTTGTATTCTTCCCCTGCATCTTATTAGCCCAGCATGATCTAGGAACAATCCCAATGAGTGAACCAATTTACTGTTCCCTGAGTCGTCGTTGGACACACGTCCTGACGTCATAACCTGCTGCCCTGTCGCCAGTACCTCCAGCACTCCTGGAAACCTCTCCCTTTGGTACTGCCTTATCCAATATTCTCTGGGACCCACGAGAGACAACTGTCGACCTTGGCTTACCTTGTCATGCAGCTTCCTCACAAATCAAAGCACCATTTCCGTGACTCCTATAAGTTTCCTCCAAGAGGAGTAGCGTCTGGGGTCAAGTAATTCAGTGTCGGGTTCCCCCACAAAGTGTACTATGCTGCTGGTTGTCTCCCCGAATTTCTGCTCTGGCCAGCAATCCTTTGCCAGCAACCAGTCTGGGCCTTTGAACCAAATCTCGCTTTTACTCAGCTTTTTGTGTGTTACCCCTCGGCTTATCAGGTTGGCTGGGTTTTGATCTGTAGGCATGTACAGAATTGTTGACGTTGACTGTAGCTCCCATATCTCCTTTACCAATTCCTGACATAGGGGAGCTTAGACCTGTCGTTCTGGACCCACTGTAAGGCCACCTCTGAGTCTGTCTATACATAGGTGTGTGTCACCCTCAGGTTACTCAACACCTCCTCTACGTACTTCCCCAGTCTTGCTCCCAGCAACATCGCCGTGAGCTCTAGCTTTGGGATCGAGCAATCCTTCAGGGGTGTCACCCACGCATGACTGGTGGCCAGATTGACCTGGTCCCCAGCCACCAAATACGCTACTGCCCCATAGGCCCTGGAGGAGGCATCACAGAAAATGTGCAAGTCATAATCCCGCCCGGTGCACCCGATGGACCTGGGGAATGTGAACTCATGCAATTCTGCTAGATCTTTGCTAACCAGATCCCACTCCTGGCAAACTGTTTCTGGCAGTGGGTCGTCCCAACCTAGGTTCAGCTCCCAGGTCTGTTGCACTAGCATCCTCCCTCAAATGGTGATGGGTGTCAACAAACCCAAAGGATCGAAGGCAGTCTGCACTTTACTCAGCAAGGACCTCCTGGTCAGCTTCCCTTCCCCATCACATTTCCTCTTTAGCCTAAGTCTGTCTTCCTCGATTTCCCACTCCAGTCCCAACACTGACGTTACCTCAGGTACTGAGTAGCCAGCATAGTCATGTTCCATCGTGCCTCGCAGCATTGGATTGTTTGTCACCCATTCTCTCAATGGCATGTTAGCGGAGAGCATCTCCTGATTCGACTCTCGGTAAATGTCCATCAACAGCCTTTCATCTGAGGTGGTACCTTGAATGTTGTCTACATAAAATAGGGTCTTCAGTAATTCTTTAAGCGGGCTGTTGCAGTTTGCAAGGTGGTAGTCTATGGTTGCCTGTAATAGGAATGGTGAACTAGTGGCACCGAACAACACTGCCCTGAATCTGTAGGTATCATATCCTCACTCGGGCACCTCCCTGTTAGCCAACCACAAGAACCTTGTGTAGTCCCTGTTTTGTGGCTGCAACCCAATATGTAGGAAGGCCTTGCTAATATCTGCCACATAGGCATACTGTTCTGTCCTGAATCTCAACAACACATCTGCTAATTTCTGCATCAGGGAGGGCCCTGTGAGCAGGCAATCGTTCAGCGATGGCTCTCGGGGACTTGCCTGTGAGCTGCAGTTGAAGACTATTCTCATGGGAGTGGTTACTGACTCCTTGGTGATTGCCATGTGTGGAAGATAATGGGTGTTTTCTCCAGGGCTGGCATTGGGCACTTTCTCAATGAACCCAAGGCCAACTGTTCCTTAATAACATCATCATATTTCCCCACCAGACCCTTCTTGGTCAGGCTGTTCACCAATAAATTCAACTGACCCCGTGCCTTCTTGAAATTATCGGGCAGCTTTGGGTGTACCGGTTTCCATGGGAGTCGCACCCAGTACTGTCCGTCCCTGAACTGCACATGGTTCAAGTAATCTCGATATGTCTCTTCGTGTTCAGGGGGCGGCTGGTCACCCTTAATCCCTACTACATCCAGGTCCCATAGTTTATGGACTGGCTCACCATCAGATATGCCAACTTGTGTCTCTGACAGGTCTTCGTGCACCCAATCCGCATCACCAGTACAGCCTCAGTTGCTGTAATACTGGAGCCCTCCTTTCCCGGGGTCACAGGGAAGTGAGCTGGTACCCTGCCTCCTACGATGTACCCCACTGGAGTCCTGTACAGGCCAACACCCTCCTTGATAACCCTTCTCGTAGACATGAACTCGTCTATGTAATCTCCTCCTACCAAGATTCCTACATTACTAACGTTGTCTGTAGCAATGTCTGGTTCCGCTAGCTTCACACCAAACTCCCTCAAATGTTTGACTGCTGTTGCCAGTCCCTTAGTGGTAATGATATTGGGCAGCCTCTTCACTATCAAGGCTGAAATTTCCCATCGATGCCCGGCTAACCTGACCATCACACTGACTACTGAATAAGACCTGCATGGGACTTCCCCACCAAACCCTTCCACCTTCATGTCAACTTTACCACCTGTCTTCAGCTTCAACCTAGTCACTAGACTCTGTTATAAAGGATCTCTGTGCCCCACTGTCGAAGAACAAATGGGTCGTTTCAGACTTCTTCCCATTCGTAACCACCGCCATTATGGTGGGCAAGGCCACCGAACCTTGAAACTGCTCTCCGGAACAAATTCCCGGTGCCGCACTCACCACACTCATCACTACTTCAGGCTTGTTCTTGCTCTCCTCAGCTTGTGCTGATCTGGTGTCATTAGGACACAGTGCACTGTGGTGCTTACCCTTCCGGCAGCCCCAACACTCCCTGAGTTGGGCGTTACGGTCCCTGGCAAAATGTTCTCCACAACACTTGAAGCAAAGTCTCAACTCCCTTAGTCGTTGAACCCTTTGGTTATAGGTGGTGAAGCTCGGACACCCTGAACTAGCGTGTTCTTCACAAAACACACAACGTCTCATACTGGCCGCTTGAGTGGCTTCTCCCTTGGCTCTGGGGGTGGAGGACTTGTCCTGGGCATAATATGAGCCAACCCTAGTAGGAGGTGTTTTAGCTTTATCTCTCGAGTATCTGGAGGGGTTGATCGATTCCACCTTGGTGGGCAGTTTTTCCCCCCGACCTATGCTTAGGTGAGACACAAGATCTCCCAACCCCTCAACGATCTGTTGTATCGTGAACCGGTTCGTCCGATATTTTAAGTGCAACTCATGCACTGTGGTGCCAGCCAGTTTCCTCTGAATCACCTGACTGCTGAACCATTCCGAATTACCCCAATCATGTAAATCTTTAAGACTATTAGTCAAACTCATAATTTCAATTCGGAACTTCTCTAGGCTCTGATGGTCATGGCGACAGGCCTCTAGATCCAACAACCGATAAAGTATAGCTACCTTTATCTCCTCAGTGTTGCCAAATGTGTCCTTTAATTGGTCTTTGGCATGTTGGTAATTAGTGTCAATGGTTTGGTAATGCCGGACCAAGTCCAAGGCTTTACCCTTGAGCTGTGAACGTAAATATTGTAATTTGATGGCATCTGACAAATCGTCTCTGTCATCTATCTGGGCTTTAAACTGATCCCAGAAAGCACTGTACTCAGCTAAGGTTCCGTCGAACATTGGTAAATTCAACTGGGGCAATCTGGGCAACACATTAACAGGCGTGCTGTTGTTTGTGTTCCTTGAAACATTTGCTGCTCCTGCTGTACCGGCCTTCAAAGTCTTTATTAACTGCCTGCAGAGCCTCATCTCTGCTTTACACTCTGTCCTTCGTTCGTCATAGTCCATCCGTGCAACTTCGACTGTATATTCAGACTCACCTGTAGTATAGGCCTCTGTCTCATAAAGGATAAATGATCTCTCAAAGGCCTTCAGCCTTTGCTCCAAAGGTTTCAGGCAACTCTCTAGTTCCTCCCAGTCTACATCCTGATCTTGCCTGGCCATATGACACTCCTCACATGCTTTGCTCAGGCTTCCCTTATAGGCTCCCATAGACCGCTTTAATTGACTTAGAGCTGGGACAGCTGGTACTACATCTTCACCTACCATAGTTGCGATTTAGTTAATATCATGGTACTAATTTGTACTTCAATTAGCCCACCCCACAGCACGAAAGGTATTAGGCAAGAATGAATGAGTCTCAAGGCTTCTCAACAAGCTTAACAACTCCCTTTATATATTGACTCTACTCTGAATAAAAAATGTACACTGTTAGCTCTCAAATTCCAATCGAAATGTGTATCGGTGTGAAAGCTTGACCTAGCAGTTTCCTGTGCAATGCCAGCAAATAATTACAGGACTTAACCTAGTCTCAGGTACAATTCACAAATCCCACATTAAAATGAGTCAAAGACAGTGACAATCACACAATAAAAATGTAGTATACAAATTAAATCACTTGGTCCTCACAAATAAATTCAACAATTCAACTTGTGAATCAGTAAATGAATAATGTATGTAAACAGCTTGGGCCCAGCTTACTCAGTCTAGCGTGGATGGTTGGATGAGGTAAATCCTAACCTAACTAGTGTGCTATAGCTTAATTAAACTTGGCTTTAGAACTCCCTATAAATAATAACTAGGTTAAATACTATAACTGTTGTAAATATTGCACAAGCCTAGCCTAACTGTGGCTACCTTGCAAATCCACTGTAAGTAATTAACACACAAGTCTCCTACTCTGGATTACTTGTAATCACTGTAAATAATTAAATTCACAAGCTTCTCTAGCCTACTTGGCCTGCCTGTAAATTACTGCAAATAACAACTTCTGTGTATAGTCAGCTTGGCCTAGCCTCTGTGTAACTCGGGGCCTAGGTGTGCTAACTTAACCTAACTCTGTTAAACTGGTTCTTAACTGTGGCCTAGCTATGTTAATTTTAACCTAGCTATTCCACATCCGGTTCGAAGGACCACTTGTGAAAATTTGTCTGGACTGCCTCCAAGTGAGTTGCCTACCCTGGTAAGCTCTGTTGACACCGAGCTCTGAGCTCGGTACCTCAGCCTCACAAGTGGCTTATAGGACAAATTTTCATAAATGATTAATGTTGCAAGAAACTCGCCTGCATGCACGTATAAAGGACTAACTTACTTGGTGTTGCAGCGTATATCCTGATCTTCAACCTCCTCAGCAACCATGTGCAACCGGGAGCCTTAATTCCTGCAATATTCAGTCGTTATTAGTGACCTGCCTGCACCTCAGAAATTCCTATATCCAAGGGGGTGTATACCCTAGTGCAACTATGCAGACACAGACACTAGCTTCTAGGTAGACAAGAGACACTGGTACGTACTGGGCATGCACTGTCAGCTGCACACAGGCCTACGGATCAACTCACTCACAATTTTCCCCAGACACTGGCCAGAAATCCTAAGAGAAAGTGGAGGTTTTGTCTTACTGTATGGGCCTGATGGAGGAGGTCATCTACGGTACATCGAGGTGCCTCTACCAGATTTCCCCAGGTCTCAAATGTGAAGACACATGGGGGGCACCGTCTGCTGATCACGGCACGTGTTGTCCAGTTGGTGTCTGTCTAAAGAAGACCCGCACCTCGTCATTCAAACTAGGGCTGCCAGTTCTCCCTAGCTAACTTAACCTAGTGTTTGCCTACATTATCGGCCTATTACTACCTATGTTAAGGTCTTAGGTCTACATTATTATTATCTACAGTTGCCTCAATAATCCTAATATTAGTGTACTAACGGTAAAACTACCTTCCCTGAAGGGTAAATCTATAAATTAATAAGTACCTTCCAACCACCAACCAATCTGGGAGAGAATGTGTTTTTGTTTTTTGGGTGGGTGTAAGGGCCACTCAGCTCAGCCGTTCCATTACGGCCATGCTGGGACCCCTTTGTACGCCGTATCTGTCCTGTGGAACTTTAGGGACCAAATAAATTTCCATATATATATATATATATATATATATATATATATATATATATATATATATATATATATATATATATATATATATATATATATGTATAAGCAGGTGGTGTGGGACTATACATGTGCATCTACCTTGGCTGATACACCAGGGAGGAAGGAGGGGCAGCTGCCTGCTTCAGGGAGTCCCAAAAGTCTAGAAAATATGGAGAACTTGCCCATCATTGTATGTTTGTTCCCATAGGCTCAGAGACCCTTGGCTCATTACCTGGAGTTTACCTGGAGAGAGTTTCGGGGGTCAACGCCCCCGCGGCCCGGTCTGTGACCAGGCCTCCTGGTGGATCAGCCCCTGATCAACCAGGCTGTTGCTGCTGGCTGCACGCAAACCAACGTACGAGCCACAGCCCGGCTGATCAGGAACTGACTTTAGGTACTTGTCCAGTGCCAGCTTGAAGACTGCCAGGGGTCTGTTGGTAATCCCCCTTATGTGTGCTGGGAGGCAGTTGAACAGTCTCGGGCCCCTGACACTTATTGTATGGTCTCTTAACGTGCTAGTGACACCCCTGCTTTTCATTGGGGGGATGGTGCATCGTCTGCCAAGTCTTTTGCTTTCGTAGTGAGTGATTTTCGTGTGGAGAAAGAATGCATCTAAATTCCTTGAGGAGCTGGGAAAAAGACTCATCAGGGTAACTAGGGATCCCAGGGCAGCTAGTTTTCTGTTCCAGCTGCTCAGTGCTGCTGTTCAAAGGGGTAATACTTGCTGTATTTTGGGCACACGCCCCAGCTCTGAGGAGCTGGATGAGATTTTCGCCTTATAATCGGTGATACACACGTAACAACATGTACCGTACATGCCACCTTTATATCAACAATGTATCTCTTAAATCTTTTGTACCATATTATGTAATAAAATATTCCTGCTGGTAAAAAAAAAAAAATATGAAAAGATGGGGTGGTAGGGGAAGTGGAATATTCAAACGGCTTTAGGAAGAAATCCAAATATTCTTCCTTGAAGCCTTTTTATCCACTTTTCCGAGGCTATTGGTTCCACAATTTACACCAGAGGTGGACCCCATCATATATATATATATATATATATATATATATATATATATATATATATATATATATATATATATATATATATATGGCTTCAGGAAGAAATCCAAATATTCTTCCTTGAAGCCTTTTTATCCACTTCTCCGAGGCTATGGGTCCCACAATTTACACCAGAGGTGGACCCCATCTATATATATATATATATATATATATATATATATATATATATATATATATATATATATATACATACATATATATATATATATATATATATATATATATATATATATATATATATATATATATATATATATACATATATATATATACATATATATATATATATATATATATATATATATATATATATATATATATATATATATATATATATATATATATATATATATATATATATACACTGCAAGGCTCCAGGCAGACATCAACCAAATCTTTCAGTGGGCTGCAGAAAACAATATGAAGTTCAACGATGAGAAATTTCAATTACTCAGATATGGTAAACACGAAGAAATTAAATCTTCATCAGAGTACAAAACAAATTCTGGCCACAAAATAGAGCGAAACACCAACGTCAAAGACCTGGGAGTGATCGTGTCGGAGGATCTCACCTTCAAGGACCATAACATTGTATCAATCGCATCTGCTAGAAAAATGACAGGATGGATAATGAGAACCTTCAAAACTAGGGATGCCAAGCCCATGATGACACTCTCCAGGTCACTTGTTCTATCTAGGCTGGAATATTGCTGCACACTAACAGCACATTTCAAGGCAGGTGAAATTGCTGACCTAGAAAATGTACAGAGAACCTTCACGGCGCGCATAACGGAGATAAAACACCTCAATTACTGGGAGCGCTTGAGGTTCCTAAAACTGTATTCCCTGGAACGCAGGCGGGAGAGATACATGATTATATACACCTGGAAAATCCTAGAGGGACTAGTACCGAACTTGCACACGAAAATCATTCACAACGAAAGCAAAAGACTTGGCAGACGATGCAACATCCCCCCAGTGAAAAGCAGGGGTGTCACTAGCACGTTAAGAGACAATACCATAAGTGTCAGGGGCCCGAGACTGTTCAACTGCCTCCCAGCATACATAAGGGGGATTACCAACAGACCCCTGGCAGTCTTCAAGCTGGCACTGGACAAGCACCTAAAGTCGGTTCCTGACCAGCCGGGCTGTGGCTCGTACGTTGGTTTGCTTGCAGCCAGCAGCAACAGCCTGGTTGATCAGGCTCTGATCCACCAGGAGGCCTGGTCACAGACCGGGCCGCGGGGGCGTTGACCCCCGGAACTCTCTCCAGGTAAACTCCAGGTATATGTATATATATATATATATATATATATATATATATATATATATATATATATATATATATATATATATATATTTATATATATATATATAAATATATATATATATATATATATATATATATATATATATATATATATATATATATATATATATATATATATATATATAATTTTTATTTTTATTAACATCGGCCATTTCCCACCAAGGCAGGGTGGCCAGAAAAAGAAAAACTTCCATCATCATTCACTCCATCACCATCTTGCCAGAGACATGCTTACACTTCATATGTGGAAAATTCTGGTGTAATTTTTCCAAAATCATATTGTATAATTTTTATAACGCAAATATGTAATTAATGTGTTGAAATATATTTGGAAGTGAAAAGGGAACCAACAGAAAAGGGGTTTTAGCGCATGCACGAAGAGACACACAGGCTTGGATCAAGTGGCATGAGTTAGGGAGGCCCCTGTTTATGCCTGACTGGCGTGGGTGTCTGGTCATAAATGGGACCAGGAAATTGGCATTCACAGCAGCCTAAAGGATTAATATAGGCCTGACTTCATAATAGGAAGTGTCATAATGGTCCTCAGTGTATGAAGTGGGACATCAAATCCAGGAAACCACTATAACAGGGTGGTGAAGCTATTATATATTGAGGGAGGCAGCTGTGGCATGCAAAGAACACACAACCTTTATTTGGCACATGTATACACCCTCATTGAAAGGCTATCTCCTGGACCAGCAAACCAATACTAGGGTCGAATGATGGAGCCCCATCATTCGATCAGTACCCAGGTTCAGTCAATGAGAAGGTGGATCTGACAATCGTGGAGGTGTTGTGGTCACCAACCATCTGTCCACCCTTGTCATTTCCATACTAGAGCTGGTTGAGCACAGTTGCCCATTCTGTCTTCAGGCTGTGTCTTGGCCTTGCCTAAACCATGTTGTACACATACATTTCCAACTGTAAATTGTGTACATACATATAAATAATCACTACTGCTCATGATGAAGGAAAATATATTTCAAAGTCATTCAGCTGTGTTTGTTCCGCTCCTTGCTCCCCTTTACACCCAGGATAACAAGCCATATTGCCCCTGGGTTGTAATAGAGGCCGACAGACGCGACGCCATAGTGTGTTCTGTGGGGACAATACCCGTCAGTTCAATCACTCATCGGGCTGAGATCTTAATGGATCAACTTCCAACGAGAGTAAATTACTGGGACATTAAGACGTCTTGTGATTTGTGGAAGAATTAGTGACAATATCTTTAATTTAAGGGAATGTATGAAGTGATACAAGCCGCCATTCCTCGAGTGAGCACGTAAAACTTGAGGCCCTGTTCCGAGAGCCACAGAGTTTTTATGGAGTCTTATCTCCTAAATCGGGACAACCCAAATGATATCATAGTCCTGCTGGAAGAACTACATCGATTTGCAGGACATCTAGATCAGAGGAGGAAATAAAGACAGACAAGGAATGCTGCATCCTCGCCCACAGTTAAGTAAACCTTATTATATCAGATTAATAACTGGCCAGTTAGGTATGTTATAATAGGACAGGTATTGTGGGTACTACAACGATCTCCAGTGACCACCAATGAAATTGGGTCAGTGGTGGTCTCATTATGTTAGCATGTGTGACCCCCTTCCCCCCTCTTCTAATCGGTCCAATTTATCCATATAATTCACAACTAATGGTAATGCCATACTTATTGGTGCTATCCAACTTTAATCTATAATACTGGTCTACAGGGCCGGATTACCGCATAGGCAAACTAGGCATTTGCCTAGGGCCCTGTGCATTTGGGGGCCCCGCAGTCCAAGGGGTTCAGGGGCTCATCCAAGACTGTGCACATGGTGCAAGTGCAAAGGGGTCCCTACCTAAAAGGTTCAAGTGTTTGGAGAGTAAAATTGATTTTTAAAAATTAATCAAAACAAAAATAAATAATGAAATAAAATAAAATAAAAATAAATAAACCTAACCATAGATGGCAACACTCAACACGCCTTTGTTTACATCAGAACAGCTGTGTTTTCCCGCTAATGGGTGAGTATGGGAGATTCCTCTCCAATTTTCTGTAGTAATTACACGTTATCTAGACTTGTACTGTGACAAATTAACTGAAGTGTTGTTGATAGACATTGATGTGTATGGATAAATGTTTGTTTTCGCCTCTAAATGGAAAGAGGCAAATGTAGTCCCTGTTCACAAAAAGAAGAGCAGAGCAGAAATCAGCAACTACAGACCAGTGTCACTCCTGTCAATCACTGGTAAGATCCTTGAGACAATAATCTCAAGACAAATGACAGATTTTTTTGACTACCACTCACTACTTTGTGATCGTCAATATGGCTTCAGGAAAGGTTACTCTGCTGCTGATCTGTTGTTAAACCTCTCCACTAAGTGGCACCAGTCACTGGATGAATCCAAAGTCAGCTGTGTGGTAGCACTGGACATTGCTGGCGCTTTCGACCGGGTGTGGCACCAGGGCCTCTTAGCAAAACTTCAAGCACTGGGAATTGCAGGCTCTACGCTATGTCTCCTCAGTGATTACCTTCATGGTAGATCTCTAAGTGTAGTCCTCAATGGAACGGAATCAGCAAGGCATCCTATTGAGGCAAGCGTTCCACAAGGAAGTGTGCTGGGTCCACTGTTATGGAATGTCTACTTCAACGACCTTCTTCATCTCATCCCAGAATCACATGCATATGCAGACGACTGTACACTGACATTCACTTATCCAAGAGAAGAAATGCCAGCTGCTCTAAGCTACATCAATCACCAGCTGAGAGCTATATCAGCTTGGGGAAATAGATGGCAAGTAACATTTGCACCTGAGAAAACGCAAATGATAATCGTCTCTAGGCACCATGATGGTAATGCTGGTGCAGTAGTAAGGATGAATGGGACGATGTTGGCATCTGGAGAAGAAGTTGATATCCTTGGGGTGAAATTTGACTCCAAACTAACCATGAAGAACCATGTTGTAACTCTTGCAAACAAGGCAGCCAGGAAGCTTACAGCACTTCGCCGTATCTCGCATCTGCTTGACAGTAGGGGTTGCAAGATCCTGTACGAGGCACAAGTACACTCACACCTTGAGTATGCTCCACTTTCTTGGTTTGCCTGCCCCCCCTCTCATCTGCGACTGCTTGACAGAGTAGAGAACAGAGCAAGACGTCTCATCTCTCGCCTGGACCCATCCTGGATAGATCTGTCATTTCAGCAGAGCCTTCAACATAGGAGGGATGTGGGTGGCCTTACTGTTATGTACAAGGCCAATATTGTCAAAATACCACACTTGGATCCACTTCGAGGACAGCGTGAAACAAGCTTTTATGCCACAAGACGGGCAGAAAGCAGCAACTTCACTCTGGCTGTACCCTTCTCCAGAACATCACTCCATCTGAGATCATACATACCCAGGATGACTCGAGTATGGAACACATTCGTACAGCATAATGATGTCAACGAGATAACGTCAGTTGATCAAATGAAAATGCTGGACCACAGATGGCTCCAACTTCATCCTGTTCCCTACTTGTATGTCTCATAACAATAAAAATGCTTTCAAATGAGCTGATGTAGGTAACAGCTCTTAGCTTGCCAATAAAGTTACGAATCCTTAACCTGTAAATAGCTGTCAATAAAGCTAGGGATCCTTAACCTTGTCAAACCCTGTGTAAAAAAAAAAAAAAAAAAAAAAAAAAAGGGAGGTACCTGATAGGGTTACTTGACCAGTAAAGACGCATGGACCAGTAAAGACGCATTTTTGGTAAAAATACTATAAAGAAAAACCTAAACACGCAAACTGACTTCCGTTTGTAGGTTTTAAAAGCACTTTGTCCTGTCTTTAAGTCTTTATCATTTCAATAACAGATCTCAATTGATTGATGTTCTACATCACTTCCGTCGCAAACGCTTAGTTTTCAAGTTGCGACGGAAGTGATGTAGAACATCAATTAATTTACTACATATATCCCCAGAAACACATAAGCCACATCAGAAAATCGTTGGTTGGGTGAAACTGAAAATTGTCCCTGCATTCTTTAATTATCATGTCCTTATCTATGGTGGTAGGCCATATATCATGCAAAACATAATGATTAGTTTAGTTATGAAAATGGTAATATAAATACCATTGTGCATTGTTCTTGGACTCAGTATGATTTCTGTTTAAGTAAATTGGAGATCAAGGAGGATGAATTAGTAAAATATTCGTAGCCCAAATCACTAACCTAATCTATGGTAAAAGTTCTGTATATGACTCCTTTCTGGTAACGTTTTGAATTTTTAGATGTGCAGCCAGAGGAAAGGGGGCTACAAGGGCCATATCCCCCCAATTGACAGAAATTTTTTTTAATAATAATTGAAAAACTAATAATAATTGATAATGAAAAATTTGTATTTGCATGATTACAGACAGTGATACATCCTCATTATGGAATCTCGTGAACGTGATGTTGGACGTTCTTATGCGAGTGGGTCACAGAAAAGAAAGAAGAAAATTCAAGAAGAAGAACAGAAAAAGAAAGATGTAGGAAGCTCCAGGAAGATCACAGACATGCTCATGGAAACAGTTTCTGATGTTACCAGTACAGTTGAATCTGCAGATACGTCAGATCATACAGGAAGCCCTCCCTCCATTATTTCTCAGCCAGCATCTACTTCTTTTGTGTCTCCTCTCAATGTCTCAACGGACATTTCATCCACAGGATTTGTCTTAAAAGATCCTGCCTCATGGCCAAATGTAATCCCAGATTCTCTACGTAATGCTTTCATTGCAGAAAACTTCAGTCAAACTCTGAACATTGACTTTAGGATATCAGCAAGGATTTATGATGATGGAAGTCGTCGTTGTTTAAAGTCATCTACGTTTTATAGGAAGCTTTCAAATTCAGAAACTGTGAAAAGATCATGGATGGTATACTCTGAAAGCTCAGGAAAAGTGTACTGTTCAGCATGCAAGCTATTTTCTACCAAAGAAAATACCTTCACACAGGGGTTCAATGATTGGAAAAATTCCAAGCGTTTCGAGGAACATGAAAACAGCATCACTCACAGGAGCTGCATTTTAGCCAGTGTATTTCGTGCACAGAAAAAAGGCTTATTGGATTCTCATTTGGAAAATCAAACTGAAAAAGAGCGCACTTATTGGAGAAAAGTTCTAGAAAGAGTTGTTGCTGTTGTAAAATTCTTAGTTCTAAGAGGACTTGCTTTCTGTGGAGAAAATGAGGTTTTTGGTTCGGAAAACAATGACAATTTCCTAGGGATCGAATTGTTAGCACAATTCGATCCATTCTTAGCAATCATGTGTCACGCCTTGGGAATGCAGGAAGAGGCACTGTATCTTACATGTCATCTACTATATGCAATGAATTTATTGAACTGATGACTAAGAAGGTCCTCAATAACATCATAGCAGCTGTGAAAACTGCAAAATACTTTGCAATAAGTGTAGATTCAACACCAGATATTTCACATACAGATCAATTGACATTCATTGTTCGCTTTGTCGACTCCAGTGGTAAGCCTGTAGAGCGCTTTATAAAATTCATTCCTCTTTCAGGCCATGATGGAGAAACAATGATGAATGTAGTACTGTATACTCTGCTTGAACATGATCTCTCTATTATGGATTGCCGTGGCCAGAGCTACGACAATGCAAGTAACATGTCGGGTAAATATAATGGATTGCAAGCCCGTATCAAGCAAATCAACCCACTTGCTGAATATGTGCCCTGCTCAGCACATTCTCTTAATCTTGTTGGGTCATGTGCTGCGGAGTGTTGTGGCGCTGCAGTTTCATTTTTTGGACTTTTACAAGCACTCTTTAATTTTTTCTCTGCTTCAACGCATTGGTGGAGTATACTCAAGTCACCCATTCATGGAGATATCATCAAATCATTATCAACAACAATGTGGTCAGCGCAGCATGATGCAACACATGCTTTGAAAGACAGCTTTGCTGAAATACGTTCTGCTTTGATCCAAATAGCAGAGGATGAAGACCAGACAGCAACTACAAGAAGCGAAGCAGCCAGCTTAGCATCAAAATTGGAAGATTTTGAATTGGCCTTACTCTGTGTGCTTTGGGACTGTATACTGGAACGGTTAAATGCCACGAACAAGACACTTCAGAAAAATGAAATTGAAATGGCTACTTGTGCTAACCTCTATGCAGGCTTAGTGGAATTTGTAAGCTCACTTCGCAATGATGAAGCTTTTGAAATGTTTGAAGAGAAAGCTAAACTGCTGGTGAAAGACTACAGTTACCGTGCTGATCATCAGCGGTCAAGGAAGAGAAAACGCAATTTTGAAGAGCCAGACAATGAAATTGTGTTGCTACCAAGGCAGAAATGTAAGACAGCTACATACTTCGTCATTCTGGATTCACTGATTACAGAATTGGTGAAAAGAAAAGAAATCTACCAGAATCTCAATGACAAGTTTGGATATCTGTTCAAAATTACTACTATGCCAGATGCAGAATTGAGAGAAGCTGCATTAAAGTTGCAACAACACCTTTCAGCAGATGTTCAGGACACATTTATTGAAGAAATAGTTCATTTTTCTGGGTATATGAATCAGATTAAAGCTCCACCTGAAAAATGTGCACCCTCAGCTGCTTTGAAACATTTAAGAAATGCAGGTATCTCAGAAACCTTCCCTAATGTTGACATAGTGTATCGCCTTTACCTAACACTTCCAGCTACTAACTGTGAAGGAGAACGTTCATTTTCTGTTTTGAAAAGAGTGAAAAACCAGCTCCGTTCAACAATGAGCCAAGACAAATTGTGTAACCTAGCCTTGTTGACCATTGAGTCTGATCTAACAAGAAATATTGATTTTCAGAATATAATTGATGATTTTGCCAATATGAAATCCAGAAAAAAATTTATTTAAAAAGTGCCTGTGAATATAAACAATTCTTTACTTTGTAAAGTAAAAGGACACAAGTGCAACTAATGTGACATTTATTGTGGCAACGTTTCGCTCTCCAGGAGCTTTATCAAGCCATTACAAACAATACATGGACACAGAGGGTATATAAAGGCTCAGAGTGAGGTGAATACTAGTGAGGTACCATTTCGATGTTCACTAGTGGTAGTGGTAGTAGTAGTAGTAGTAGTAGTAGTAGTAGTGGTAGTGACAAAAGTAATACAATATGGTAGAGCAATTAATTCGTACATGAGTAAAAGGATATAAAAGCTATTGCTTGGGTAACATAAAAATAGGTTGGACAAATATAAACTGGAATGAGGCAGCTTGTTTCAGTGTTCACTCTCTGTGCTTTGTGTAGTATAACAGGAGAGACTATGTGATGGCAGGGTTTACTGTTTTCAGGAGGATTCTTGCTAAGTCTTCGGAGATGGTGAAGCTGCCGTTGTTTTGTTTAACTGTATTCGAAACAGCGATCAGTGCTGATTCGAGGCACTTGCGTCTGCGGAAATTAGTTTCTTTGATCACTAATTGGGCGTCTCTGAATTTCATGAGATGATTGGTGGAATTTCGGTGTTGTACACAGGCGTTGTTCAGGTTATCGTTCCTACATGCGTAAATGTGTTCATTGAGGCGGGTGTCGAGGTTTCTGGCTGTTTCACCTACGTAAATCTTGTCACAGCCTCCACAGGGTATAGTGTAAACTCCTGCATTGACTGGTTCGTGGTGCTTGGATTTTGTCCTGGTTATATCCTTTATTCAAGTGCTAGAAGCGATGGCGACTCTGGTGTTAGCTTGTGAAAGTGCTTTTGAGACGTTCAGTGCAACCTGACTGTTGGGAAGAATTATAACTTTGCTGGGAGTGGTGTTGATGCGTGGAGAATTTATGATCTGAAGAGCTCTTTTCTTGCAGTCTTTGATGAAAAAAGAAGGAAAATGTAACTCTGTGAATGTTTGGTGAATGTATGTACACTCCTCGTCAAGAAACTCAGGACTACAAATTCGGTATGCTCTTAGGAAAAACCCGATGATGATGCCTCTTTTGGTCTTGGTATCTTGACTGGAATAGAAGTGTGTGAGATCATTTTTATTGGTGGGTTTCCAGTTTATATTTGTCCAACCTATTTTTATGTTACCCAAGCAATAGCTTTTATATCCTTTTACTCATGTACGAATTAATTGCTCTACCATATTGTATTACTTTTGTCACTACCACTACTACTACTACTACTACTACTACTACTACTACCACTACCACTAGTGAACATCGAAATGGTACCTCACTAGTATTCACCTCACTCTGAGCCTTTATATACCCTCTGTGTCCATGTATTGTTTGTAATGGCTTGATAAAGCTCCTGGAGAGCGAAACGTTGCCACAATAAATGTCACATTAGTTGCACTTGTGTCCTTTTACTTTACATATTGTCGGTAATTCTACCAACTTTATTACAATTCTTTACTTTCTTGAGTTTATATGATTTGATAGTCTTATGCTTGATGCAATAACAATAATGGTCAGTGATTTATAGAGGGAATAATAGTGCTGTAGTGGTTATGCTGAATATAATAGGTACATGATGTCACTACTTTAATAGCCTAATCTAGTAATACTATGCTGTCTTGAGTTTATTCTCTTTAAAATGCATGATTTAACAAGATAGTTATAATGGCTGTTGGTAAATGGTTTTGGTTGTCTTGATGTACTTTCCCTATTAAATTTAATCTAAATAGCCAGAATGTATTTAATTAGACCTTAAACAGGCTCACACTGACCCCCCCCCACCCCAAAGCTGGAAGGGGTCGCTTCGCTTACCCGTAACTCAAAGGGGCCCCGCCAATCTGAATAGCCTAGGGCCTGGAGACTTCTTAATCCAGCCCTGGTCACTGATAGAACGGCTGGGTTGGGTTGCCCTTACACCCACTCAAAACACACACATACACCCAGGTTGGCGAAGGTGGTTGGAAGGTACATTTTAATAGATTTACCCTTCAAGGAAGAAGTAGGAAGTTTATACTGTTAGTGAACTAATATTAGGATTATTGAGGCAACCTTAACATAGGTAGTAATAGGCCGGTAATATGGGCAGACCCTAGGTTATGTTAGCTAGGGAGAACTGGCAGCCCAGGTTTGAATGTCAAGGCACGGGGTTTTGAGACCGAAGTGCCTTCTTCTTTGTCGAAACTCCGAACGAGGCACACCGCCATAACATCAGGGCGATGCCTCATGTGTCCACACATATTAAGCCCTGGGGAAATCTGGTGGAGGCACCTCGAAGTACTGTAGATGACCTCCTCCATCAGGCCCATACAGTAAGACAAGACCTCTCTTTCTTTCTCAGTATTCTGGCCAGTTTCTGGGGGAAATTGCAAGTGAGTTGAACTGTGGGTCTTTGTTCAGCCGGATGGCCAGTGACCAGTATGTAAAGTACCGGCGTCTCCTCGTTGTTAAGCTTAGAAGCTAGTGTCACTTCCTGCATAGTTGTACTAGGGGATACTCACCCCCTTGGAAACAGGAATTTCTGAGGTGCAGGCAGGTCACTAATACCAACTGAATATTGCAGGCAGGGCCGGATTAAGAAGTCTCCAGGCCCTAGGCTATTCAGATTGGCGGGGCCCCTTTGAGTTACGGATAAGCGAAGCGACCCCTTCCAGCTTGGGGGTGGGGGGGGTCGGTGTGAGCCTGTTCAAGGTCTAATTAAATACATTCTGGCTATTTAGATTAAATTTAATAGGGAAAGTACATCAAGGCAACTAAAACCATTTACCAAGAGCCATTATAACTATCTTGTTAAATCATGCATTTTAAAGAGAATAAACTCAAGATTAGGCTATTAAAGTAGTGACATCATGTACCTATTATATTCAGCATAACCACTACAGCACTATTATTCCCTTTATAAATCACTGACCATTATTGTTATCATTGCATCATGCATAAGACCATCAAATCATATAAACTCAAGAAAGTAAAGAATTGTTTATATTCACAGGCACTTCTTAAATAAACTTTTTTCTGGATTTCATATTGGCAAAATCATCAATTATATTCTGAAAATCAATATTTCTTGTTAGATCAGACTCAATGGTCAACAAGACTAGGTCACACAATTTGTCTTGGCTCATTGTTGAACGGAGCTGGTTTTTCACTCTTTTCAAAACAGAAAATGAACGTTCTCCTTCACAGTTAGTAGCTGGAAGTGTTAGGTAAAGGCGATACACTATGTCAACAATAGGGAAGGTTTCTGAGATACCTGCATTTCTTAAATGTTTCAAAGCAGCTGAGGGCGCACATTTTTCAGGTGGAGCTTTAATCTGATTCATATACCCAGAAAAATGAACTATTTCTTCAACAAATGTGTCCTGAACATCTGCTGAAAGGTGTTGTTGCAACTTTAATGCAGCTTCTCTCAATTCTGCATCTGGCATAGTAGTAATTTTGAACAGATATCCAAACTTGTCATTGAGATTCTGGTAGATTTCTTTTCTTTTCACCAATTCTGTAATCAGTGAATCCAGAATGACGAAGTATGTAGCTGTCTTACATTTCTGCCTTGGTAGCAACACAATTTCATTGTCTGGCTCTTCAAAATTGCGTTTCCTCTTCCTTGACCGCTGATGATCAGCCCGGTAACTGTAGTCTTTCACCAGCAGTTTAGCTTTCTCTTCAAACATTTCAAAAGCTTCATCATTGCGAAGTGAGCTTACAAATTCCACTAAGCCTGCATAGAGGTTAGCACAAGTAGCCATTTCAATTTCATTTTTCTGAAGTGTCTTGTTCGTGGCATTTAACCGTTCCAGTATACAGTCCCAAAGCACACAGAGTAAGGCCAATTCAAAATCTTCAAATTTTGATGCTAAGCTGGCTGCTTCGCTTCTTGTAGTTGCTGTCTGGTCTTCATCCTCTGCTATTTGGATCAAAGCAGAACGTATTTCAGCAAAGCTGTCTTTCAAAGCATGTGTTGCATCATGCTGCGCTGACCACATTGTTGTTGATAATGATTTGATGACATCTCCATGAATGGTTGACTTGAGTATACTCCACTGATGAGTTGAAGCAGAGAAAAAATTGAAGAGTGCTTGTAAAAGTCCAAAAAATGAAACTGCAGCGCCACAACACTCCGCAGCACATGACCCAACAAGATTAAGAGAATGTGCTGAGCAGGGCACATATTCAGCAAGTTGGTTGATTTGCTTGATACGGGCTTGCAATCCATTATATTTACCCGACATGTTACTTGCATTGTCGTAGCTCTGGCCACGGCAATCCATAATAGAGAGATCATGTTCAAGCAGAGTATACAGTACTACATTCATCATTGTTTCTCCATCATGGCCTGAAAGAGGAATGAATTTTATAAAGCGCTCTACAAGCTTACCACTGGAGTCGACAAAGCGAACAATGAATGTCAATTGATCTGTATGTGAAATATCTGGTGTTGAATCTACACTTATTGCAAAGTATTTTGCAGCTTTCACAGCTGCTATGATGTTATTGAGGACCTTCTTAGTCATCAGTTCAATAAATTCATTGCATATAGTAGATGACATGTAAGATACAGTGCCTCTTCCTGCATTCCCAAGGCGTGACACATGATTTGCTAAGAATGGATCGAATTGTGCTAACAGTTCTATGGTCCCTAGGAAATTGCCATTGTTTTCCGAACCAAAAACCTCATTTTCTCCACAGAAAGCAAGTCCTCTTAGAACTAAGAATTTTACAACAGCAACAACTCTTTCTAGAACTTTTCTCCAATAAGTGCGCTCTTTTTCAGTTTGATTTTCCAAATGAGAATCCAATAAGCCTTTTTTCTGTGCACGAAATACACTGGCTAAAATGCAGCTCCTGTGAGTGATGCTGTTTTCATGTTCCTCGAAACGCATGGAATTTTCCCAGTCATTGAACCCCTGTGTGAAGGTATTTTCTTTAGTAGAAAATAGCTTGCATGCTGAACAGTACACTTTTCCTGAGCTTTCAGAGTATACCATCCATGATCTTTTCACAGTTTCTGAATTTGCAAGCTTCCTATAAAACGTAGATGACTTTAAACAACGACGACTTCCATCATCATAAATCCTTGCTGATATCCTAAAGTCAATGTTCAGAGTTTGACTGAAGTTTTCTGCAATGAAAGCATTACGTAGAGAATCTGGGATTACATTTGGCCATGAGGCAGGATCTTTTAAGACAAATCCTGTGGATGAAATGTCCGTTGAGACATTGAGAGGAGACACAAAAGAAGTAAGTAGATGCTGGCTGAGAAATAATGGAGGGAGGGCTTCCTGTATGATCTGACGTATATGCAGATTCAACTGTACTGGTAACATCAGAAACTGTTTCCATGAGCATGTCTGTGATCTTCCTGCAGCTTCCTACATCTTTCTTTTTCTGTTCTTCTTCTTGAATTTTCTTCTTTCTTTTCTGTGACCCACTCGCATAAGAACGTCCAACATCACGTTCACGAGATTCCATAATGAGGATGTATCACTGTCTGTAATCATGCAAATACAAATTTTTCATTATCAATTATTATTAATTTTTTAATTATTATTAAATTTTTTTTTCTGTCAGTTGGGAGGATATGGCCCTTGTAGCCGCCTTTCCTCTGGCTGCGCATCTAAAAATTCAAAACGTTACCAGAAAGGAGTCATATACAGAACTTTTACCATAGATTAGGTTAGTGATTTGGGCTACGAATATTTTACTAATTCATCCTCCTTGATCTCCAATTTACTTAAACAGAAATCATACTGAGTCCAAGAACAATGCACAATGGTATTTATATTACCATTTTCATAACTAAACTAATCATTATGTTTTGCATGATATATGGCCTACCACCATAGATAAGGACATGATAATTAAAGAATGCAGGGACAATTTTCAGTTTCACCCAACCAACGATTTTCTGATGTGGCTTATGTGTTTCTGGGGATATATGTAGTAAATTAATTGATGTTCTACATCACTTCCGTCGCAACTTGAAAACTAAGCATTTGCGACGGAAGTGATGTAGAACATCAATCAATTGAGATCTGTTATTGAAATGATAAAGACTTAAAGACAGGACAAAGTGCTTTTAAAACCTACAAACGGAAGTCAGTTTGTGTTTTTAGGTTTTTCTTTATAGTATTTTTACCAAAAATGCGTCTTTACTGGTCCATGCGTCTTTACTGGTCAAGTAATCCTATCAGGTACCTACCTTAACATTTAGAGGCGAAAACAAACATTTATCCATACACATCAATGTCTATCAACAACACTTCAGATAATTTGTCACAGTACAAGTCTAGATAACGTGTAATTACTACAGAAAATTGGAGAGGAATCTCCCATACTCACCCATTAGTGGGAAAACACAGCTGTTCTGATGTAAACAAAGGCGTGTTGAGTGTTGCCATCTATGATTAGGTTTATTTATTTTTATTTTATTTTATTTCATTATTTATTTTTGTTTTGATTAATTTTTAAAAATCAATTTTACTCTCCAAACACTTGAACTTTTTAGGTAGGGACCCCTTTACACTTGCACCATGTGCGCAGTCTTGGATGAGCCCCTGAACCCCTTGGACTGCGGGGCCCCCAAATGCGCGGGGCCCTAGGCAAATGCCTAGTTTGCCTATGCGGTAATCCGGCCCTGTCCGTGACATGTTGGGATCTTCGTACGATGTATCTGCCCTGTGGAACTTAGGGCCGAATAAGTTTCCTCATCATATATATATATATATATATATATATATATATATATATATATATATATATATATATATATATATATATATATATATATATACAGTGGACCCCCGGTTAACGATTTTAATCCGTGCAAGAGGGCTCATCGTTATGCGAAATAATCGTTATGCGAATGAATTTTCCCCATAAGAAATAATGGAAATAAAATTAATCCGTGCAAGACGCCCAAAAGTATGAAAAAAAATTTTTTTTACCACATGAAATGTTAATTTTAATACACACAAACTGAAAAAGGCATGCACAATTAAATGACACTTACTTTTATTGAAGATCTGGTGATGATTGATGGGATGGGAGGAGGGGAGAGAGTGTGTTAGTGTTTAGAAGGGGAATCCCCTTCCATTAGGACTTGAGGTAGTAAGTCCTTTTCTGGGGTTACTTCCCTTCTTCTTTTAATGCCACTAGGGCCAGCTTCAGAGTCACTGGACTTCTTTCGCACAAGATATCTGTCCATAGTGGCCTGTACCTCTCGTTCCTTTATGACTTGCCTAAAGTGTTTCACAACATTGTCAGTGTAATAATCACCAGCACGGCTTGCAATAGCTGTGTGAGGGTGATTTTCATCCATGAAGGTTTGCACTTCAAGCCACTTAGCACAGATTTCCTTTATCTTTGTAGTAGGCAACTTCTTCAATTTCTCTCTCCCCTCCTCTGAACCAGTTTCCTCAGGTCTGGCCTCTTGCTCTTGAAGTTGATCTATCAGCTCATCAGTGGTTAGTTCTTCATTGTCCTCCTCCACCAACTCTTCCACATCCTCCCCACTAACCTCCAACCCCAAGGACTTTCCCAATGCCACAATGGATTCCTCAACTGGCACAGGATTCTCAGGGTTAGCCTCAAACCCTTCAAAATCCCTTTTGTCTACACATTCTGGCCACAGTTTCTTCCAAGCAGAGTTCAAGGTCCTCTTTGTCACTTCCTCCCAAGCCTTACCTATAAGGTTTACACAATTGAGGATATTAAAGTGATCTCTCCAAAACTCTCTTAGAGTCAGTTGAGTTTCTGAGGTCATTACAAAGCACCTTTCAAACAGAGCTTTTGTGTACAGTTTCTTGAAGTTGGAAATAACCTGCTGGTCCATGGGCTGCAGGAGAGGAGTGGTATTAGGAGGCAAAAACTTCACCTTAATGAAGCTCATGTCCCCATAAAGTCGCTCTGCCACGTCTGTAGGATGACCAGGGGCATTGTCTAACACCAGGAGGCACTTAAGTTCTAATTTCTTTTCAGTTAGGTAATTTTTCACATTGGGGGCAAATGCATGGTGTAACCAGTTATAGAAAAATTCCCTAGTGACCCATGCCTTACTGTTTGCCCTCCACAGCACACACAAATTATCCTTGAGGACATTCTTTTGCCTGAACGCTCTGGGAGTTTCAGAGTGATACACTAATAAAGGCTTCACTTTGCAATCACCAGTAGCATTGGCACACATCAACAAAGTAAGCCTGTCTTTCATAGGCTTATGTCCTGGGAGTGCCTTTTCCTCCTGAGTAATGTAGGTCCTGCTTGGCATTTTCTTCCAGAACAGGCCTGTTTCATCACAATTAAACACTTGTTCAGGTTTCAGTCCTTCAGTTTCTATGTACTCCTTGAATTCCTGCACATATTTTTCAGCCGCTTTGTGGTCCGAACTGGCAGCCTCACCATGCCTTATCACACTATGGATGCCACTACGCTTCTTAAATCTCTCAAACCAACCTTTGCTGGCCTTAAATTCACTCACATCATCACTAGTTGCAGGCATTTTTTTAATTAAATCCTCATGCAACTTCCTAGCCTTTTCACATATGATCGCTTGAGAGACGCTATCTCCTGCTATCTGTTTTTCATTTATCCACACCAATAAGAGTCTCTCAACATCTTCCATCAATTGCGATCTTTGTTTCGAAAACACAGTTGAACCTTTGGCAAGAACAGCTTCCTTGATTGTCTTTCTGGTGCCCACAATAGTAGCGATGGTTGATTGGGGTTTCTTGTACAGCTTGACTAGGTCGGCTATACGCACTCCACTTTCATACTTATCAATTATCTCTTTCTTCATCTCTATAGTAATTCTTACCCTTTGAGGTGTAGGGTTGGCACTAGAAGCTTTCTTGGGGCCCATGGTCACTTATTTTCCAGAAACAGCACCGAAAATACTGTAATAATACGAAATATTCCGAGTGTATGCTTGGATGTTACCGCGGAGGCTGGCTGGTAAACAATGGGACGGAGCGGCACATGTGAGGCTGGCTGAGGGCACATTGGACGCGTCTCGGACGAAAATCGGTATGCGGGTTTTTAATCGGTATGCGCGGCAAAAATTTTGCGATAAAAGTAATCGTTATGCGGAAAAATCGCTATGCGATGCCATCGTTATGCGGGGGTCCACTGTATATATAAATTTATAATATATATATATATATATATATATATATATATATATATATATATATATATAATTTATATATATATATATATATATATATATATATATATATATATATATATATATATATATATATATAAATTTATATATATATATATATATATATATATATATATATATATATATATATATATATATATATATATATATATATATATATATATATATATACATATATATATTATTGTAACCCCAGTCACAGTTTGGTAAATGGTTTAAAATCACACAAACATCCCAAATTTCAGTGAGAAAATAAAGTCACTAATAACAAACAGACAAATGAATAAGCACCATCTTCTCTTAGCTGGAGACTTCAACATCAACCTTGGCTTACTAGATGATCAGCCTGTAACTGATTTCATCAATATGAACAACACACTTCTCATACCAACAATAACTAAACCAACCAGGCTCACTGAGACAAGTGCAACCATAAAAGACCACATATGGACCAATATACTAGCCCCCCTTAAATCAGGGATAATCACAGATAGCACTACAGACCACTACCCTACCTTCTTCCTGACAAACATTAGTAAACCACCACTTGAATACAACAAAGTCTCATTTAGACTCCATGACGAGGCCTCAGTAAGGAAGTTCACAGCTGACCTAGAGACTGTTGACTGGCCTACAGAATTCTCCAAGACCAATGGTACTGATGACTGGACAGACATTTTTCTTAACAAATTACTTAGACTATACAACAAACATTGTCCTATAAAAACAAAACAGATCACAAACAAACGGCTTGGTTGCCCATGGCTAACCAGCACCATTCTGAAATCCATTGACAAGAAACACCAATATGAAAAGCAATATAGACAAGGCTTAATACACAAAGATATTCTTAAACACTATTCATCAGCTCTCAACAAAGTAATAAAGAAAGCCAAACAACTATACTACTCCAGTAGATTCACAGACACTAGAGGAGATATAAAAAAGACCTGGAAAACACTCTCTCAGATTCTAGGGACCCACAAACTGAAAAAAAACAAGAATATTGTCCTAACTAAACCTAATGAAACACCACTACATCCCAATGACACAGCTAACAAGATAAACGACTTCTTCTCAACCATAGGATCTAATCTCGCCAGTAAAATCCCACATACCAATGCCCATGCCGGGGACTACCTAGATGGAAATTTCCCTAATTCCTTCTATCTTGCACCAACTTAGCCCACGGAAGTCATTGAGATCATAAAGTCACTTAAAAATAACTCGGGGAATCTGTCTCATGTCCCACCATTACTGTACAAGCGAGCGGCCCATGTCCTTTCGCATGCTATTTCATTACTTTTTAACAAGTCACTAGAGACTAGCACCTTCCCGAAACTACTCAAGATGGCAAGGGTTACACCAATACATAAAGGTGGTGACCCTACAGACTTAAACAACTATAGGCCAATATCTAACTTACCATTGCTATCCAAAATCTTTGAGAAACTTGTGCACAGGAGACTGTATTCATTTATAACGGCTCAAAACATACTCAACCCCTGCCAATTTGAATTCAGGAAAAATAAAAGCACTAATGATGCAATCATAAAAATGCTAGATCTGCTTTACACAGCATTGGAAAAAAAAAAAAAAAAAATAAGGAATATCCACTAGGAATTTTTATTGACCTAAGAAAAGCTTTTGACACAGTCCTCTTCAAGGGGGGCTCCTTGGCGTGGTGAAGAGGCTCTTGGTCTGAGGAATTAGACCTATTGGTCTTCTTCCTCAGACCGAACCTAATTACCCCCCAATCTCCCCTCCCCTATCCCATCCTCCCCATCCTCCCCCTTTTCCTTTCCTCCTCCTCCTCCCCACCCCTCCCTTTTGCCCTTCCTCTTTTTGTCCTTTGGGATTTCTCCCACAGGCGCGCTAGTTCCTAGGTAGGGGAAAGGATACCGGGGTCCATCCCATTCTGTTGAGGTTCTTAGCAGTGGCGTAGTTTGCCGTGGAATCTGGATCGCCTGGTGATGTCCCGATCCCTCTCCGGTATCCCGGAGTAGCTTTGGGTGTCTTTCGGGCGACGAGTGTATCTCTGGAAGCCACCTTTCGGATTCCGGGGGTGGTGGCCGAAGGAGGTATGCTTTGTGGCGGATATCCGGCCGCCCTCTCTTTTGTCCACCGAGGTAGCTCGGCAGATGTGAGGTTGCTATCCCGGATTGTTAGTTTACTAGCATGATGGGTAGGGTATGGCACGGGTTCCATGCTGCATCTGCGCTACTTGCGGTGCTGAGGTCCTCTTGGGCGCGGAGGGAGATTTCTGGCCCTTTCATTCCTCCTAGGAACTATCCCTCCCCGGTCCCCCCTTTTTTTTATTCTTTTTTTTATTTTTATTTTCTTTTCTTCTTTCTTTTTTTTTCTTAAAAACAAAAAGAAAGAAGTAACCTAACCATGGCAGCCCTAGTCCATGAACCTGGTAACCCCGGGCCCCTTCTTGATACCGCACCCCGTTCTGACCCCGCCTCGTCTTTGGACCACTCTTCAGACATTCCTCATGCCTCTGTACCTATTGCCAGTGCTGTTTCCTCACCCGCTTCAGGTACTGAGGCCTTGACTGACTCCTTCGATTTATCGGACCTTCGCTCTCCTCTGACTATGCTTCCGGCCTCTCCCTCTATGGTGCGGCAATTTTCAAATCGCCGACCCGTTCCACGTCGGACCAACTCTGGTCCCACGCCTAAACACCAACGACAATTACCTGCTGATGATACTTCTCCACCTTCTCGTTCTTCTCAGAAACGATCGACACGTCCTTCACTACCTTTCCACGCTCAGTTTCAGACTGAACAATGGACTAAATTCTTCACTTTACGACCAACTTCCTCTACTGCCTATCTTTCTGACCATAGTATTGGCAAGGCACTCCTATGCCATCTTGGTAAAGATATTTCTTTTCATGCTCTTAAGAGCGGTACGCGCATCATTACCGTACAGAATGCTACCCAGGCTCATGAGCTCTCTCGTCTTTCCCATATCGATACTGTTCCTGTCACTCTTGAAAAACATCATTCCCTCAATTCTTGTAGTGGTACCGTCATTCTGCCCCATACCATAGTTCAACAAAATTTCCAGACATGTGGCAATGACATTCTTGAACAGCTGGAACTCCAAGATCTCCCAATCCTCAAGGTAGACACTTACGTTCTTCCTGCCCGTGGGTGGAGACGATACCCTAGCAATGTGGCTCGTTTAACTTTTGACAGCCGAGAACTCCCATCCTCAGTTTATATAGCAGGACATCGGTTACAAGTTCGAAAGGTGATCCCTACACCACAACAGTGTAGAAATTGCTGGCGATTTGGCCATCCAGCGAAATATTGCAGATCTATCACCGAATGCCCAGTCTGTGGTGCCGATGACCATTCTAATACGTCTTGCAATCGATCTCCCTCTTGCCTTAACTGTCATGAGGCTCACCCTTCGTACTCTCGCCGTTGTCAGGTCTATTTAAACGAGCGGGAAATCCGTTACCTCAAAGAGACAGAAGGTCTCCCTTATGCCATGGCAGTTTCTCATCTCCGCCTCCAAGGGAGACTCCTACGTGTTTCTTATTCCCATGTTTCAAAACGTCCCCCCACTTCTGGTATCCCATCTTCTACACCCACCTCTGTGGTTACCTCTCCCATAATCACTCCTGTATCTAATCCTTTTGCTGTCCTCGGCTCAGACGTCCCTACTTCAACGCCTCAGTCTAATCTCGCTTCTTCGAGTTCTCTCTCACAAACCTCAGTATCGACGAGACCTCGTATGACACCTCCTCCCAATCGTCCCTCTACTTCTCAAAAGTCAAAAAAAGGTCCGTTAACACCTCCTACCCATCCTCCACCTCCTCATTTTACCCTCCCTGTCTCTGTCCCTGGTTCTTCCTCTCTCACTGGCTCAGTTACAAGTGTAGAGGTTCACCCTCCTCCTCGTACTGTACCTTCCTCCCCTGTTCCCTCCCAAGTTTCTTCCTCTTCTGCCACCTCCCAGGTTCCTGCCTCTTCTGTCCCCTGCCATGCTTCTCCAGTTCCCTCCACCCTTTCGCCCCCCCCCTACCTTGGTACAGTCCAATACAGTTCCAATCTTTACTCATCCTCCCCCTACCATTCCCAATATTGTCTCCCATACGACATCTCTGAATTCCGAAACACTTGAAGCAATCTCTGAATATATTGCAGAGACCAAACCATCAATGGACACTGATCCACCTTCCGCTCTTTCTCTCTCCTCTGCTCCATCTGCGCAACTCCTTTCTTCACAGCGCACCGTTCCTTCACTGCTTGAACGTTTTCCACTGCCTCCGCATGTGGACTTTTCTAACCCTTCTAGTCCGTAGGAACCCTTACCTGTGGATTTCAAGTATCTTTATCATTGCCAATCATGGCCTATTTACAGTGGAATATACGCAGCCTCAGGGGTAATCGGGGTGAGCTTCAGATGTTACTCTCCCAGTTTGCCCCTGTTGGTGTTTGCTTACAGGAACCAAAATTACACTCTGCTGTTATTTCTCACATCTCAGGCTATAATTTATTGTATTCTTCAGATCCTTTTCCTGATGGGACCTTTAATGAAAGTGCCCTTCTTCTCCGCACTGATATTCCGTACCATCAACTATTTGTTCATACTTCGCTGCATTACACAGCAGCCCGTATCCACTTACATAGGTGGTATACGCTCTGTTCTTTATATCTCTCTCCTTCTCGGGCATTATCTATTCCGGATTTTGCCTTCCTTGTTTCGTCATTACCACCACCGATTCTGTTACTTGGTGATTTTAATGCCCACCATTTCCTCTGGGGGGGGTCTCACTGTGATTCCCGTGGAATTCAGTTAGAGGCTTTTCTCGCCACCCACCCCCTCCATGTTTTAAATACAGGTACTCACACCCATTTTGATCCTCGGACTCATACTCTCTCTTGCATCGATCTCTCAGTCTGCTCTTCCTCCGCCGCATTACACTTCACTTGGTCTGTTCTCCCGGACTTACATGACAGTGATCATTTCCCAATCATTCTTACTTCCCCTTCATATTCGCCACCTCTTCGCACCCCACGCTGGCAATTTAATCGGGCAAATTGGAACCTTTACTCACACCTAACTGTTTTTAAAGAGGTTCCTTCTTCGTCCTCCATCGATGAGCTTTTACACCTCTTCTCGTCCTCCGTTTTCACCGCAGCTTCTCATTCTATACCCCAAACTTTGGGCAGGCATTCTCAGAAATGCGTGCCTTGGTGGTCTCCTGCTTGTGCTCGTGCAGTACGTTTGAAACGAGCTGCATGGGGCAGGTACCGGTACAATAGAACCACAGAGCGACTCCTTGATTTTAAACAGAAGCGTGCGATCGCTCGCCGTGTCATCCGTGATGCTAAACGCACTTGCTGGCGAGATTATGTCTCCACCATCACCTCTGCTTCCTCTATGAGTGCAGTCTGGAAAAAAGTACGAAAACTGAGTGGTAAATATTCTCCTGACCCGGCTCCTGTTATGCGGGTTGCCAGTGTTGATATAGCAAACCCACTAGATGTCGTCAATGAAATTGGCAATCATCTGGTCCGTATTTCTCAGGGACTCCATCTATGCCCCTCATTTCTTTCCTCAAAGTCTGCCAGAGAGTTAGCACCCTTGGACTTTTCTTCTCTCAGAGAAGAACAGTATAATGTGCCTTTTACACTTCAAGAACTGGAGGCAACACTCTCAGCTTGTCGATCATCGGCAGCTGGGCCCGACGACATTCATATTCGTATGCTACAACATTTACATCAGTCAGCCCATGCAGTCCTATTACGCCTTTACAATCTTATTTGGTCACAAGGAGTTCTTCCACAGCTGTGGAAATCCGCCATTGTTCTCCCTTTCCGCAAACCAGGCACTACGGGACATGAAACCTCCCACTATCGTCCCATTGCTCTTACCAGTGCAGTTTACAAAGTAATGGAACGCCTAGTAAATAGACGTTTAGTGTGGTATTTAGAGACACACAACAGTCTCTCCACTCGTCAATATGGCTTTCGTAAGGGACGTTCTACCATAGACCCCTTACTACGCTTGGATACGTATGTTCGTAATGCCTTTGCGAATAACCACTCAGTTATTGCCATATTTTTTGACCTTGAGAAGGCATATGACACAACTTGGAGGTATAATATTTTAGCCCAAGCCCACTCCTTAGGCCTTCGAGGCAATCTACCATCCTTCCTTAAGAACTTTTTAACTGACAGGCATTTCCGTGTTCGGGTTAATAATGTGCTCTCCCCGGACTTTATCCAAGCTGAAGGTGTCCCCCAGGGATGTGTTCTGAGCACAACACTTTTTCTCCTTGCTATTAATGATTTGGCCTCTAGTCTTCCATCAAATATTTGGTCATCACTCTATGTTGATGACTTCGCTATTGCCTGTGCAGGCGCTGACTGTCACCTCATTACAGTTTCTCTCCAACATGCAGTCGACCATGTTTCCAATTGGGCCACCACACGTGGGTTTAAATTTTCCAGCACTAAAACCCACCAAATCACTTTCACTAGACGCTCTGTCATCTCCGATCATCCTTTGTACCTCTATGGCTCCCGTATCCCTGAACGTGATACAGTCAAGTTTCTGGGCCTCCTCTTTGACTGTAGGTTATCCTGGAAACCTCACATTACCTCTCTGAAGGCAACTTGTCACAGCCGGCTGAACCTTCTTAAAACCCTTGCTCATCTTTCATGGGGAGCTGATCGTCGAACCCTCCTTCACCTACATTCCACCCTTATTTTATCGAAACTTGATTATGGTGACCAGATCTATTCAGCGGCATCTCCTGCTACTCTCTCTAGCCTTAACCCCATCCATCACCAAGGATTATGTTTATGCCTTGGTGCTTTTCGCTCTTCCCCTGTCGAGAGCCTCTATGCAGAAGTGAACGTTCCATCCTTATCCGATCGCCGTGATGCCCATTGCCTGCGCTACTATGTACACTCTCATGATCTCCGCAATCCTTCCATTTATAGAATGGTCACTGATATTAGTAGATATTCTTTATTTGTTCGCCGCCCCTGTTTACTCCGCCCCTTCTCTCTTCGCCTTCATTCACTCTTGTCTTCTCTTCAACTACCACCTTTCTATGTACATGTAGCATCTCACTTTTCCCTACCCCCCTGGGAAGTTCCAGCTGTTCGAGTCTGTTCTTTCTCCCTCCCTTGCTCAAAAGCCCAACTGTCTATGGTCGCTTCCCGCTCTCTTTTTCTTGACCACTTTCACTCTCATTCTCATGCCATTGCTGTGTACACAGATGGCTCTAAGTCTTCTGACGGCGTAGGATTCGCAGCAGTGTTTCCGGACAGCGTCGTACAAGGGCATTTACTATCTTCGGCTAGTATTTTTACTGCTGAATTATATGCCATCCTTACAGCACTTATCCGTATTGCATCTATGCCTGTGTCATCATTTGTGGTTGTCTCAGACTCCCTTAGTGCTTTACAGGCTATACAAAAATTTGATACACCTCACCCCTTAGTCCTCCGTATCCAACTTTGGCTACGCCGCATCTTTACCAAGCATAAAGATATTGTTTTTTGTTGGGTCCCTGGTCATGTTGACGTACAGGGCAATGAACAGGCAGACACTGCTGCGCGGTCAGCAGTACATGACCTACCAGTTTCTTATAGAGGTATTCCATTTACGGACTATTTTACTGCAATATCTTCCCACCTTCACACCCGTTGGCAACAACGTTGGTCTACTATGCTCGGCAACAAACTTCAATCTATTAAACCGAGTATAGGTTACTGGCCGTCTTCTTATCACCAGTGTCGAGGTTGGGAGACTACTCTCTCCCGTCTTCGCATTGGCCATACTCGTCTTACTCATGGATATCTCATGGAGAGGCGTCTTGCTCCTCTCTGTGAGAATTGCCAAGCTCCATTATCAGTCAGCCACATTCTGTTGGACTGCCCACTTTATCAACGAGCACGCAGAATTTACCTCTGTCGTCGTCTTCGCTCCGCTGCTCTCTCTTTACCTTCCCTTCTCGCTGATGGACCCACCTTTCATCCGGACTCTCTCATTGACTTTTTGACAACAACTGACTTACTTCACAAATTCTGATACCTTCAGCCCTTTCTACTTCAATCTCTTGCTACCCTCTACCCCCGTACTATCCCCTGCCCCGCTGTTTTCTGTAACCTGCTTATCATCCCCCCTCCCTTCTGCCATCCAATTCCCTTGCTTCCTTCCCTACCCTGCAGCGCTGTATAGCCCTTGTGGCTTAGCGCTTCTTTTTGATTATAATAATAATTTTGACACAGTAGACCACGATATCGTACTCCACAAACTTGATCATTACGGTATAAGAGGCCATGCGCTTGCTTATTTCAAATCTTACATTACTAATAGGTATCAGTATGTCACCATTAAAGACACAGCATCAGCAACACGGCCACTTGATACTGGAGTTCTGCAGGGAAGTGTCCTTGGTCCCCTGCTCTTCCTCATATACATCAATGACCTTCCAAACGTATCCCAACACCTGAAACCCATTCTCTTTGCTGACGACACGACTTATGTCATCTCTCACCCTAATCTTGCCACCCTCAACACCACTGTGAATGAGGAGCTGATCAAAATATCGACTTGGATGACAGCCAATAAACTTACGCTTAACACTGACAAAACCTACTATATTATGTTTGGTAGCAGAGCAG
This sequence comes from Cherax quadricarinatus, assembly GCF_038502225.1. NCBI lineage: Eukaryota > Metazoa > Arthropoda > Malacostraca > Decapoda > Parastacidae > Cherax > Cherax quadricarinatus. Next base: position 6,796,989 of record NC_091323.1, on the reverse strand, counting down.
GAGATGCACAAATTAACATTAAGATTGACAACACTCTAATTACCAGAAATAATGGGGGCAAATTCCTAGGCTTATTCCTTGACAACAACCTGAATTTCAGCACCCATATCCAGCATATAACCAAAAAAGTATCCAAAACGGTTGGGATCCTCTCCAAAATACGATACTACGTGCCGCAAAATGCCCTTCTCACACTATACCACTCACTTATTTATCCATACCTCACCTATGCTATTTGTGCTTGGGGATCAACTGCAGCAACACACCTAAAGCCAATAATAACCCAACAAACAGCTGCAGTAAGAATAATCACTAAATCCCATCCCTGGCAACACACCCCCCCACTCTTCATAGACCTAAACTTACTCCCTGTTCAGTACATCCACACTTACTACTGTGCAATCTACATCTACAGGGCCTTAAACTCTAATATCAACCTTGACCTAAAACGCTTTCTTGATAGTTGTGACAGAACCCACAGGCATAACACCAGACACAAACATCTCTACGACATTCCCCGTGTCCGACTAAACCTTTACAAAAATTCAATGTATGTCAAAGGCCCTAAAATCTGGAATACCCTACCTGAGAACTCTAGAACTGCAGACACATTCATCACCTTCAAAACTACCATTAGAAAACATCTTATCTCCCTGATACACCCTGTCAACTAAGTACACGAATACCACCTGGTGGTTCACACTTACACTCACTGACTCATTTGACCATAAACAGAAATATTAATCTCAATCTTAAAATAATGAATCCTGTGATACTCCAATATTGAAACTATGTACTGTGCCAAAACAAAAGCATTTACATTGCTAAACTCACAAACTAGTATTTAGTCACTTAGCCATAATACCAACTTACCTCATAATTTGTAATATTTTACAATTAAGAATAAAACTAAGTCTTCCCGAAATGCCTAGCCATGCTAAGCGTTCTAGTGGTACACTCTGTAATCACTATTTTACTACATGTAAACCACACAATAACCAAATTTCTGTAAACTCAGCATTGTAATCCTTATAGAGAATAAACTTTGAATTTGAATATAGACTGCTTGTTGAGGCAGGTATTCAAACAGGATGAGGCTGTAATTAATCCTTGAGATACCGCTGCCACGAGTGTCCTCGGGCCAAGACAGATAACACATAGCTATGTGCTGTGTGCTTGGTACTTGTAGGATCACTGGCTCCATGGTAAGGTGATTCGTGCATTGTGCTGTCTCTGGAGGCAGTACAAGGTTCGTAGGGTCGAGTCCTGTCCTGCCACAGTTTGGTAAATGATTTAAAATCACTTGTTTCGTGATTTCATTACTATATAGACTTGTTGAGGTGGGTATTCAAACAGGATGAGGCTTAAATTAATCATTGAGATACCATTGCCACGAGTATTCTCGGGCCAAGACAGAAAACACAGACCTACGTGCTGTGTGCTTGGTTCTTGTAGAATTATTCTTCACATCAAGATAGAGTTTGTCTGTTTTCTCATCAGTGTTTTTGAGAGCTTTGCATATTTGTAGTCCAGAGTTCATAGATGGAGAAATATCCAAAATTTATGAAATAGCTAATGATCTGAAATGCCCAAGAAACGTAATTGATAAATCTTTTAAAATTGCTAGAAATAATTTTTACAATCCAAAAAGGGACAACCAGCCTTATTCAACTAAAAATATGTTGGTTCTCCCTTACCATGAAAACTTGGTTGATATGCCTTCTCTTCTTAATTAAGACTTTTAATATCAAAGTTGTATTTAAAAATCTTGATACAGTAAAAAAACTTTTGATAAAGAATTCCCCCCAAAATGTTGACGGATGTGTCTATAAGATTCCTTGTAAAATTTGCGATAAAGTTTATTACGGTCAAACTGGTAAAAGTCTCGAACTAAGATTAAAACAACATAAATATAGCATTAGAACTGGACAAGATTCCAATGCTCTATTTATTCGTTTCGCCCACACCGTGGGCTTTATCAAGACAAACAGATCTACCTGGGTGAAAGGTACATGAGTGAAAGTTAAGACACATGTGCAACATCTGGATATCTTTATTGTAGACGTTTCGCCATCCAGTGGCTTTATCAATACAGATTCTAGGACATAATAGGAAGACAGTGGAACTATATACAAGATGAGGTAATCAGTCCCTCAGCCTTGGAGTTAGTGTTCACAGCATCGTGGTGGAGGAGATATTCTCCTCCACCACGATGACGTAGTGGAAGTTTTAGCAGTAAAGGTCGAGAACCAAAACCTAGTCATTGTGGTAGTCTACAAGCCTCCGGATGCAACATCCCAGCAGTTCCAGGAACAGCTGTTAAAAATTGACCACTGTCTGGAAAATCTTCCAGCTCCTGCACCCAACATCTTGCTCCTGGGGGATTTCAACTTAAGGCACCTAAAATGGAGGAATATAGCAAATAATATTGTTGCAGTAATAACACCAGGAGGCAGCTCTGATGAAAACTCACACTCACACGAGCTTTTAAATCTCTGCACAAAATTCAATTTAAACCAGCAAATAATAGAGCCTACTAGACTGGAGAATACACTAGACCTCATCTTCACTAACAATGATGATCTGATAAGAAATGTCACAATATCAAAAACAATATACTCAGATCACAACATAATTGAGGTTCAGACATGTATGCGTGGAGCCCCAGACCGACAAAATGAGACTAGTCACGAGGGAGCATTCACCAAATTCAACTTCAATAACAAAAACATAAAGTGGGACCAAGTAAACCAAGTCCTAACCGATATAAGTTGGGAAGATATACTAAGCAACACAGACCCAAACTTATGCCTAGAACAGATTAACTCGGTGGCACTCGATGTATGCACAAGGCTTATTCCTCTAAGAAAAAGGAGGAGTAGATGTAAAATAGAAAGAGACAGGCGCTCCCTTTACAGGCGACGGAAAAGAATAACAGAGCGGCTAAAAGAGGTCAATATATCTGAAATGCGCAGGGAGACACTGGTCAGAGAAATAGCAAGCATAGAACTTAAGCTAAAAGAATCCTTTAGGAGTCAGGAATCGCGGGAAGAACTAAAAGCCATAAATGAAATCGAAAGAAACCCAAAGTATTTCTTCTCCTATGCCAAATCAAAATCGAGAACAACGTCCAGTATTGGGCCCCTACTTAAACAAGATGGGTCCTACACAGATGACAGCAAGGAAATGAGTGAGCTACTCAAGTCCCAATATGACTCAGTTTTTAGCAAGCCGCTAACCAGACTGAGAGTCGAAGATCAAAATGAATTTTTTATGAGAGAGCCACAAAATTTGATTAACACAAGCCTATCCGATGTTATCCTGACGCCAAATGACTTCGAACAGGCGATAAATGACATGCCCATGCACTCTGCCCCAGGGCCAGACTCATGGAACTCTGTGTTCATCAAGAACTGCAAGAAGCCCCTATCACGAGCCTTTTCCATCCTATGGAGAGGGAGCATGGACACGGGGGTCGTCCCTCAGTTACTAAAAACAACAGACATAGCCCCACTCCACAAAGGGGGCAGTAAAGCAACAGCAAAGAACTACAGACCAATAGCACTAACATCCCATATCATAAAAATCTTTGAAAGGGTCCTAAGAAGCAAGATCACCACCCATCTAGAAACCCATCAGTTACACAACCCAGGGCAACATGGGTTTAGAACAGGTCGCTCCTGTCTGTCTCAACTACTGGATCACTACGACAAGGTCCTAAATGCACTAAAAGACAAAAAGAATGCAGATGTAATATATACAGACTTTGCAAAAGCCTTCGACAAGTGTGACCATGGCGTAATAGCGCACAAAATGCGCGCTAAAGGAATAACAGGAAAAGTCGGTCGATGGATCTATAATTTCCTCACTAACAGAACACAGAGAGTAGTCGTCAACAGAGTAAAGTCCGAGGCAGCTACGGTGAAAAGCTCTGTTCCACAAGGCACAGTACTAGCTCCCATCTTGTTCCTCATCCTCATATCCGACATAGACAAGGATGTCAGCCACAGCACCGTGTCTTCCTTTGCAGATGACACCCGAATCTGCATGACAGTGTCTTCCATTGCAGACACTGCAAGGCTCCAGGCAGACATCAACCAAATCTTTCAGTGGGCTGCAGAAAACAATATGAAGTTCAACGATGAGAAATTTCAATTACTCAGATATGGTAAACATGAGGAAATTAAATCTTCATCAGAGTACAAAACAAATTCTGGCCACAAAATAGAGCAAAACACCAACGTCAAAGACCTGGGAGTGATTATGTCGGAGGATCTCACCTTCAAGGACCATAACATTGTATCAATCGCATCTGCTAGAAAAATGACAGGATGGATAATGAGAACCTTCAAAACTAGGGAGGCCAAGCCCATGATGACACTCTTCAGGTCACTTGTTCTATCTAGGCTGCAATATTGCTGCACTCTAACAGCACCTTTCAAGGCAGGTGAAATTGCCGACCTAGAAAATGTACAGAGAACTTTCACGGCACGCATAACGGAGATAAAACACCTCAATTACTGGGAGCGCTTGAGGTTTCTAAACCTGTATTCCCTGGAACGCAGGAGGGAGAGATACATGATTATATACACCTGGAAAATCCTAGAGGGACTAGTACCGAACTTGCACACGAAAATCACTCACTACGAAAGCAAAAGACTTGGCAGACGATGCACCATCCCCCCAATGAAAAGCAGGGGTGTCACTAGCACGTTAAGAGACCATACAATAAGTGTCAGGGGCCCGAGACTGTTCAACTGCCTCCCAGCACACATAAGGGGGATTACCAACAGACCCCTGGCAGTCTTCAAGCTGGCACTGGACAAGCACCTAAAGTCAGTTCCTGATCAGCCGGGCTGTGGCTCGTACGTTGGTTTGCGTGCAGCCAGCAGCAACAGCCTGGTTGACCAGGCGCTGATCCACCAGGAGGCCTGGTCACAGACCGGGCCGCGGGGGCGTTGACCCCCGAAACTCTCTCCAGGTATCCAGGTATGCAGCAAATCCATGGTCGACAGGAATATAATTGAATCTTGTTTCATAAAAAGCAGTTTTAAAAATAATATGAACACTTCCTTTGGTTTATATAAATTAGATCCATTTATAATTAATAGAATTGGGGAAGAATTTAACAATACACTGGATAAATAATGAATCTTAATTCTTATGTAGAATATTTTGTTTGTGGGCTGCCGTGAAGAATCTGTCTAGTTGGGCCAATGGGCCTGCTTCAGTGTTCTCTTTCTTATGAGTCGTGCATCAGGTGTTGCTTTGTTGTGGGATGTGATAGTGAAGTGTGGTCTAGACCCTTTATATGATTTCCTTTGATGTATTACTTTTATTGTTCCTTGATAATGTGAGTAGTCACAAAAGCTTACCTGGAGTTTACCTGGAGAGAGTTCCGGGGGTCAACGCTCCCGCGGCCCGGTCTGTGACCGGGCCTCCTGGTGGATCAGAGCCTGATCAACCAGGCTGTTACTGCTGGCTGTATGCAATCCAACGTACAAGCCACAGCCCGGCTGGTCAGGTACCTACTTTAGGTGCTTGTCCAGTGCCAGCTTGAAGACTGCCAGGGGTCTATTGGTAATCCCCCTTATGTATGCTGGGAGGCAGTTGAACAGTCTCGGGCCCCTGACACATATTGTATTGTCTCTTAACGTGTTAGTGATAGTGTGTGTGTGATTTATATATTTTTTCTTGTATTAGTCTAGGCATTAATTCTCTTTATGGAAGAATTGGGTGACGGTGATGGTGGTGGATGGGTTAACCTGTGATCTTATCTGAGGTAACTCAGATAAGACCACATTGGCGGTCAGTGACGTCACACTCCACCTGGCATGAACACGGTTGTTCAAACATGATGAACTTTTAGTTCTTTTAAGTTAACAAGAAAGTAATAGTGAGATGTTTGGGTGTTGTGAAATGTTTTGGGTTATGAGTGAGGTGTTGGGAGATGGAGAGGTAGGTCTTGATCCGAGGAAGTGAAGGATAACTCAAATCTTTGCATTATTGATATCGAGAAATTTTAAGGGGTACCTGTAAGGGTACCTGGAGTTTACCTGGAGAGGGTTTCGGGGGTCAACGCCCCCTCGGCCCAGTCTGAGACCAGGCCTCATGGTGGATCAGGGTCTGATCAACCAGGCTGTTACTGCTGGCCGCAATCAAGCTGACGTACGAACCACAGGTTCGTACATCAGCACCATAAGTCATACTGACTTTAGGTGCCTGTCCAGTGACTTCTTGAAGACAGCCAGGAGTCTATTGGTAATCCCCCTTATGTATGCTAGGAGGCAATTGAACAGTCTTGGGCCCCAGACACTTATTGTGTTGTCTCTCAGTGTACTCGTGGCGCCCCTGCTTTTCACCGCGGGAATGTTGCATCTCCTGCCGAGTCTTTTGCTTTTATAGGGAGTGATTTCCGTGTGCAGGTTTGGTACCAATCCCTCCAGGACCTTCCAAGTGTATATTATCATGTATCTCTCTCGCCTGCGTTCGAGGGAATACCGATCAAGGACCTTCAACCGTTCCCAGTAGTTTAGGTGCCTTATCGTACTTATGTGTGCCGTGAATGTTCTTTGTACACTCTCCAGGTCTGCAATGTCGCCAGCCTTGAAGGGGGCCGTTAGTGTACAGCAGTATTCCAGCCTAGAGAACAAAGTAAAGTAAAAAAAAAAATCGAAAAAAAGTTGATCCAAGGAGAATAAGCAGGAATATTGGGTTTAGAGGGTATGGGCGATGGAAGTGGAATGGGGGAGGTGACGGTGGGAGATGGGGGGGTGATCTTGATCCGAGGAAGTGGAGCAGGGATGGAAGTGAGGGGGATATTAGTGAGGTGATGAGAGATGGATGGGAAAAGTGAGGTGAGGGGGAGATGGAGAGGGAGGTCTTGATACAAGGAGTTGAAGGTTATGAATATGCAAATGTAACGAAAATGTATATAAGTGTTATCCTGCACTTAAGTTAATGTTTGCTTGACAAGATTTACCTGTGTTTACTTGTGTTGACGTCATGGAAGGTTATCACGTGATGTCACACCCCACCTGTGTTTACTGGTGTTGACGTCATGGATGGTTATCACGTGATGTCACACCCCACCTGTGTTTACTTGTGTTGACGTCATGGAAGGTTATCACGTGATGTCACACCCCACCTGTGTTTACTTGTGTTGACGTCATGGAAGGTTATCACGTGATGTCACACCCCACCTGTGTTTACTGGTGTTGACGTCATGGATGGTTATCACGTGATGTCACACCCCACCTGTGTTTACTGGTGTTGACGTCATGGATGGTTATCACGTGATGTCACACCCCACCTATGTTTACTGGTGTTGACGTCATGGATGGTTATCACGTGATGTCACACCCCACCTGTGTTTACTGGTGTTGACGTCATGGATGGTTATCACGTGATGTCACACCCCACCTGTGTTTACTGGTGTTGACGTCATGGATGGTTATCACGTGATGTCACACCCCACCTGTGTTTACTGGTGTTGACGTCATGGATGGTTATCACGTGATGTCACACCCCACCTGTGTTTACTGGTGTTGACGTCATGGATGGTTATCACGTGATGTCACACCCCACCTATGTTTACTGGTGTTGACGTCATGGATGGTTATCACGTGATGTCACACCCCACCTGTGTTTACTGGTGTTGACGTCATGGATGGTTATCACGTGATGTCACACCCCACCTGTGTTTACTGGTGTTGACGTCATGGATGGTTATCACGTGATGTCACACCCCACCTGTGTTTACTGGTGTTGACGTCATGGATGGTTATCACGTGATGTCACACCCCACCTGTGTTCACTTGTGTTCACGTCATGGATGGTTATCACGTGATGTCACACCCCACCTGTGTTTACTCAGCGATCAGTGACGTCATGTCTCACTTGTTTCAACTTGAATTCTCCAAGGTGGAGACCTACTGACCCATGCGAGGCAGGTCCAACTCAATGTCTGCGGAGTGAGGTGTTAGGAGATGGAGAGGGAGGTCTTGGTCCGGGGAAGTGGAGGGTAAATCTTGATCCAAGGAGATGAAGCAGGAATAATGGGTTTAGAGGGTATGGGTGATGGAGGTGGGGATGGTGATTTTGATCCGAGGAAGTGAAGCAGGGATTTTGTGGAGATGGAAGTGGGTGATGGAAGGTGTGAGATGTAGAGGGAAGTCTTGATCGGAGGAAGTGGAGCATGGATGGAAGTACTTATTCCTGAGAGAAATTTCAAGGGGTACCCATTGGGGTGACCTTTACCAAAATCGAAAAAAATATGAAATTCGAAAAAAAAAAAAAAAAAAAAAATTTGAGGATCAGGGGCGATCTGGGGGGGCGCAGCAGGGGGCGCCGCAGGGGGGGCGCAGCAGGGGGGGCGCAGCAGGGGGGCGCAGCAGGGGGGGCGCAGCAGGGTGGGGTGCAGCAGGGTGGGGCGCAGCAGGGGGGGTGCAGCAGGGGGGGGCGCAGCAGAAGGTGCGGCAGAGGCGGCACAGGTCGGCGGGTGTGGGTGGGCATGGGTGGGCGGAAGAAGACAGCTGAGGAATACACCGCTGAGGAATACACCGCTGAGGGATACACCGCCGAGGAATACACCGCTGAGAGATACACCGCTGAGGGATACACCGCTGAGGAATACACCGCTGAGGGATACACCGCCGAGGAATACACCGCTGAGGGATACACCGCTGAGGGATACACCGCTGAGGAATACACCGCTGAGGGATACACCGCTGAGGAATACACCGCTGAGGAATACACCGCTGAGAGATACACCGCTGAGGGATACACCGCTGAGGAATACACCGCTGAGGAATACACCGCTGAGGGATACACCGCTGAGGGATACACCGCTGAGGAATACACCGCTGAGGGATACACCGCTGAGGAATACACCGCTGAAGGATACACCGCTGAGGAATACACCGCTGAGGGATACACCGCAGAGGGATACACCGCTGAGGAATACACCGCTGAGGGACACACCGCTGAGGGATACACCGCTGAGCAATACACCGCTGAGGGATACACCGCTGAAGGATACACCGCTGAGGAATACACCGCTGAGGGATACACCGATGAGGGATACACTGCTGAGGAATACACCACTGAGGGACACACCGCTGAGGGATACACCGCTGAGGAATACACCGCTGAGGGATACACCGCTGAGGAATACACCGCTGAAAGATACACCGCTGAGGGATACACCGCCGAGGAATACACTGCAGAGGGATACACCACTGAGGAATACACTGCTGAGGGATACACCGCTGAGGAATACACAGCTGAGCGATACACCGCTGAGGCATACACCGCTGAGGAATACACCGCTGAGGAATACACCGCTGAGGGATACACCGCTGAGGAATACACCGCTGAGAGATACACCACGGAGGAATACACTGCTGAGGAATACACCGCTGAGGGATACACCGCTGAGGAATACACCGCTGAGAGATACACCACTGAGGAATGCACCGCTGAGGAATACACCGCTGAGGAATACAGCGCTTAGGGATACACAGCTGAGGGATACACCGCTGAGGAATATACCGCTGAGGGATACACCGCTGAGGGATACACCGCTGAGGGATACACGGCGGAGGAATACACCGCTGAGGGATACACCGCTGAGGGATACACTGCTAAAGGATACACTGCTGAGGAATACACCGCTGAGGGATACACCGCTGAGGGATACACCGTTGAGGAATACACCGCTGAGGAATACACCGCTGAGGGATACACCGCAGAAGAATACACCGCTGAGGAATACACCGCTGAGGGATACACCGCAGAGGAATACACCGCTGAGGAATACACCGCTGAGGAATACACCGCTGAGGGATACACCGCTGAGGGATACACCGTTGAGGAATACACTGCTGAGGGATACACCGCTGAGGGATACACCGCTGAAGAATACACCGCTGAGGAATACACCGCTGAGGGATACACCGCTGAGGGACACACCGCTGAGGAATACACCGCTGTGGAATACACCGCTGAGGAATACACCGCTGAGGGATACACCGCTGAGGGATACACCGCTGAGGAATACACCGCTGAGGAATACACCGCGGAGGGATACACCGCTGAGGAATGCACCGCTGAGGAATACACCGCTGAGGGATACAGAGCTGAGGGATACACTGCTGAGGGATACACCACTGAGGAATACACTGTTGAGGAATACACCGCTGAGGGATACAACGCTGAGGGATACACCGCTGAGGAATATACCGCTGAGGAATACACCGCTGAGGAATACACCGCTGAGGGATACACAGCTGAGGGATACACTGCTGTGGGATACACCACTGACGAATACACTGTTGAGGAATACACCGCTGAGGGATACAACGCTGAGGGATACACCGCTGAGGAATACACCGCTGAGGAATACACCGCTGAGGGATACACAGCTGAGGGATACACAGCTGAGGGATACACTGCTGAGGGATACACTGCTGAGGGATACACCGCTGAGGAATTCACCGCTGAGGAATACACAGCTGAGGGATACACAGCTGAGGGATACACTGCTGAGTGATACACCGCTGAGGAATACACTGCTGAAAGATACACCGCTGAGGACTATACCACTGAGGGATACACCGCTGAGGGATACATCGCTGAGGGATACACCGCTGAGGGATACATCGCTGAGGAATACATCGCTGAGGGATACACGTCTGAGGGATACACCGCTGAGGGATACACCGCTGAGAAATACACCGCTGAGGGATACACCAATGAGGGATACACTGCTGAGGAATACACCGCTGAGGGATACATCGCTGAGGAATACACCGCTGAGGAATACACCGCTGGGGGATACACCGCTGAGGGATACACCGCTGAGGGATACACGGCTGAGGAATACACCGCTGAGGAATACATCGCTGAGGAATACACCGCTGGGGGATACACCGCTGAGGGATACATCGCTGAGGGATACATCGCTGAGGAATACACCGCTGGGGGATACACCGCTGAGGGATACACCGCTGAGGAATACACCGCTGGGGGATACACCGCTGAGGGATACACCGCTGAGGGATACACCGCTGAGGAATACACCGCTGAGGAATGCACCGCTGAGGGATACATCGCTGAGGAATACACCGCTGGGGGATACACCGCTGAGGGATACACCGCTGAGGGATACACCGCTGAGGGATACACCACTGAGGAATACACCGCTGAGGAATACACCGCTCAGGAATACACCGATGAGGAATACAGAGCTGAGGAATACACCGCTAAGGGATACACCGCTGAGAGATACACCGCTAAGGGATACACCGCTGAGGAAAACACCACTTAGGAATACACCGCTGAGGGATACACAGCTGAGGGATACACTGCTGAGGAATACACCACTGAGGAATACACCGCTGAGGAATACACCGCTGAGGAATACACCGATGAGGAATACAGAGCTGAGGAATACACCGCTAAGGGATACACCGCTGAGAGATGCACCGCTAAGGGATACACCGATGAGGGATACACTGCTGAGGGATACACCGCTGAGGGATGCACCGCTGAGGGATACACCGCTGAGGGATACACCGCTGAGGGATACACCGCTGAGGAATAAACAACTGAGGAATACACCGCTGAGGAATACACCGCTAAGGAATACACCGATGAGGGATACACAGCTGTGGGATACACCACTGAGTGATACACCGCTGAGGGATACACCGCTGAGGTATACACCGCTGAGGAATACACCACTGAATGATACACCGCTGAGGGATACTCCGCTGAGGGATACACCGCTGAGGAATACACAGCTGAGGAATACACTGCTGAGGGATACTCAGCTGAGGGATACACTGCTGAGGGATACACCACTGAGGAATACACTGCTGAAAGATACACCACTGAGGGATACACCGCTGAGGAAAATACCGCTTTGGAATACTCCGCTGAGGGATGCACCGCTGGGGATACTCCGCTGAGGGATACACTGCTGAGGGATACACCGGTGAGGGATACACCGCTGAGGAATACACCGCTGAGGGATACACCACTGAGGAATACACCGCTAAGGGATACACTGCTGAGGAAAACACCACTTAGGAATACACCACTGAGGGATACACAGCTGAGGGATACACTGCTGAGGAATACACCACTGAGGAATACACTGTTCAGGGATACACCGCTGAGGGACACGCGGTTGAGGAAAATACCGCTGAGGGATACACCGCTGAGGGATACACCGCTGAGGAATACACCGCTGAGGGATACACAGCTGAGGGATACACTGATGAGGGATACACTACTGAGGAATACACTGCTGAGGGATACACCGCTGAGGAAAACACTTAGGAATACACCGCTGAGGGATACACAGCAGAGGGATACACTGCTGAGGAATACACCACTGAGGAATACACTGTTCAGGGATACACCGCTGAGGGACACGCGGTTGAGGAAAATACCGCTGAGGGATACACCGCTGAGGGATACACCGATGAGGGATACACTGCTGAGGGATACACCGCTGAGGGATGCACCGCTGAGGGATACACCACTGAGGAATACACAGGTGAAGGAATACACTGCTGAGGGATACACCACTGAAGGATACACCGCTGAGGAATATACCGCTGAGGTATACACCGCTGTGAGACACCACTGAGGAATACACCGCTAAGGGATACACCGCTGAGGGATACACCGCTGAGGAATACACCGCTGAGGGATACACCGCTGACGGATACGCCACTGAGGAATACACTGCTGAGGGATACACCGCTGAGGTATACACCGCTGAGGACTATACCTCTGAGGGATACACCGCTGAGGGACACACCACTGAGGGATGCATCGCTGAGGAATACACCGCTGAGGGATACACCGGTGAGGGATACAAAGCTGAGGGATACACCGCTGAGGAATACACCGCTGAGGGATACACTCCTGAGGGATACACCACTGAGGTATACACTGCTGAGAGATACACCGCTGAGGGATACACCGCTGAGGACTATACCACTGAGGGATACACCGCTGAGGGATACACCACTGAGGGATGCATCGCTGAGGAATACACCGTTGAGGGATACACCGCCCGCTGAGGGATACACTGCTGAGGGATACACCGGTGAGGGATACACCGCTGAGGAATACACCGCTGAGGGATACACCGCTGAGGGATACACCACTGAGGTATACACTGCTGAGGAATACACCGCTGAGGGATACATCGCTGAGGAATACACCACTGAGGAATATACCGCTGAGGGATACACCGCTGAGGGATACACCGCTGAGGGATATATCGCTGAGGGATACATCGCTGAGGAATACACCGATGAGGAATACACCGCTGAGGGAAACACCGCTGAGGGATACACCGCTGAGGGATACACCGCTGAGGGATACACCGCTGAAAGATACATCGCTGCGGGATGCACCGCTGAGGAAAACACCGCTGAGGAATACACCGCTGAGGAATACACTGCTGAGGGATACACCTCTGAGGGACACGCCGCTGAGGGATACATCGATGAGGGATGCACTTCTGAGGGATACATCGATGAGGGATGCACTGCTGAGGGATACACCGCTGAGGGATACACCTCTGAGGGATACACCGCTGAGGAATAAAAAACTGAGGAATACACCGCTAAGGAATACACCGATGAGGGATACACAGCTGAGGGATACACCGCTGAGGGATACACCGCTGAGGAATACACCGCTGAGGAATACACCACTGAGTGATACACCGCTGAGGGATACACCGCTGAGGGATACACCGCTGAGGAATACACAGCTGAAGGAATACACTGCTGAGGGATACACCAATGAGGGATACACCGCTGAGGAATATACCGCTGAGGCATACACCGCCGAGAGACACCACTGAGGAATACACCGCTGAGGGATACACAGCTGAGGGATACACCGCTGAGGAATAAACAACTGAGGAATACACCGCTGAGGAATACACCGCTAAGGAATACACCGATGAGGGATACACAGCTGAGGGATACACCGCTGAGGGATACACCGTTGAGGAATACACCGCTGAGGAATACACCACTGAGTGATACACCGCTGACGGATGCACCGCTGAGGGATACACCACTGAGGAATACACAGGTGAAGGAATACACTGCTGAGGGATACACCACTGAAGGATACACCGCTGAGGAATATACCGCTGAGGTATACACCGCTGTGAGACACCACTGAGGAATACACCGCTGAGGGATACACCGCTGAGGGATACACCGCTGAGGAATACACCGCTGAGGGATACACCGCTGAGGGATACGCCACTGAGGAATACACTGCTGAGGGATACACCGCTGAGGTATACACCGCTGAGGACTATACCTCTCAGGGATACACCGCTGAGGGACACACCACTGAGGGATGCATCGCTGAGGAATACACCGCTGAGGGATACACCGCTGAGGGATACACCGCTGAGGGATACACCGCTGAGGAATACACCGCGGAGGGATACACTCCTGAGGGATACACCACTGAGGTATACACTGCTGAGAGGTACACCGCTGAGGGATACACCGCTGAGGACTATACCACTGAGGGATACACCGCTGAGGGATACACCACTGAGGGATGCATCGCTGAGGAATACACCGCTGAGGGATACACCGCTGAGGGATACACCGCTGAGGAATACACCGCTGAGGGATACACCGCTGAGGGATACACCACTGAGGGATACACTGCTGAGGAATACACCGCTGAGGGATACATCGCTGAGGAATACACCACTGAGGAATACACCGCTGAGGGATACACCGCTGAGGGATACACCGCTGAGGGATACATCGCTGAGGGATACATCGCTGAGGAATACACCGATGAGGAATACACCGCTGAGGGAAACACCGCTGAGGGATACACCGCTGAGGGATACACCGCTGAGGGATACACCGCTGAGGGATACATCGCTGCGGGATGCACCGCTGAGGAATACACCGCTGAGGAATACACCGCTGAGGAATACAGAGCTGAGGGATACACCGCTGAGGGACACGCCGCTGAGGGATACATCGATGAGGGATGCACTTCTGAGGGATACATCGATGAGGGATGCACTGCTGAGGGATACACCGCTGAGGGATACACCGCTGAGGCATACACCACTGAGGAATACATATCTGAGGAATACACCGCTAAGGAATACACCGACGAGGGATACACAGCTGAGGGATACACAGCTGAGGGATACACCACTGAGGAATACACCGCTGAGGAATACACCACTGAGGGACACACCGCTGAGGGATACACCGCTCAGGGATACACCGCTGAGGAATACACAGCTGAGGAATACACTGCTGAGGGATACTCAGCTGAGGGATACACTGCTGAGGGATACAGCACTGAGGAAAACACTGCTGAGGGATACACCGCTGAGGGATACACCGCTGAGGGATACACTGCTGAGGAATACACCACTGAGGGATTCACCGGTGAGGAATACACCGCTGAGGAATACACCGCTGAGGGATACACCGGTGAGGGATACACCGCTGAAGGATACACCGCTGAGGAATACACTGCTGAGGAAAACACCGCTGAGGGATACACAGCTGAGGGATACACCGCTGAGGAATGCACCGCTGAATGATACACCGCTGAGGGATACACCGGTGAGGAATACCCTGCTGAGGGATACACATTTGAGGGATACACTGCTGAGGGATACACCACTGAGGAATACACTGCTGAGGGATACACCACCGAGGGGTACACTGCTGAGGAATACACCGCTGAGGGATACACCGCTGAGGGCTACACCGCTGAGGAACACACCGCTGAGGAATACAACGCTGAGGGATACACAGCTGAGGGATACACTGCTGAGGGATACACCACTGAGGAATAAACTGCTGAGGGATTCACCACTGAGGAATACACCGCTGAGGAATACACCGCTGAAGTATACACCGCTGAACGATACACCGCTGAGGAATACACCGCTGAGGAATACAACGCTGAGGGATACACAGCTGAGGGATATACTGCTGAGGGATGTACCACTGAGGAATACACTGCTTAGGGATACACCGCTGAGGAATACACCGCTGAGGAATACACCGCTGAGGGATACACAACTGAGGAATACACCGCTGAGGGATACACCGGTAAGGGATACACTGCTGAGAGATACACCGCTAAGGGATACACCGCTGAGGGACACGCGGTTGAGGAAAATACCGCTGAGGGATACACCGCTGAGGGATACACCGCTGAGGAATACACCGCTGAGGGATACACAGCAAAGGGATACACTGCTGAGGGATACACTACTGAGGAATACACTGCTGAGGGATACACCGCTGAGGAATTCACCGCTGAGAAATACACCGCTGAGGGATACACAGCTGAGGGATACACTGCTGAGGGATACACTACTGAGGAATACACTGCTGAGGGATACACCGCTGAGGAATTCACCGCTGAGGAATACACCGCTGAGGGATACACAGCTGAGGGATACACTTTTGAGTGATACACCGCTGAGGAATACACTGCTGAGGAATACACCGCTGAGGGATACATCGCTGAGGGATACACCGCTGAGGACTATACCACTGAGGGATACACCGCTGAGGGATACACCGCTGAGGGATATATCGCTGAGGAATACATCGCTGAGGGATACACGTCTGAGGGATACACCGCTGAGGGATACACCGCTGAGAAATACACCGCTGAGGGATACACCACTGAGGGATACACTGCTGAGGAATACACCGCTGAGGGATACATCGCTGAGGAATACACCGCTGAGGAATACACCGCTGGGGGATACACCACTGAGGGATACACCGCTGAGGAATGCACCGCTGGGGGATACACCGCTGAGGGATACACCGCTGAGGGATACACCGCTGAGGAATACACCGCTGAGGGATACATCGCTGAGGAATACACCGCTGGGGGATACACCGCTGAGGGATACACCGCTGAGGAATACACCGCTGGGGGATACACCGCTGAGGGATACACCGCTGAGGGATACATCGCTGAGGAATACACCGCTGAGGAATACACCGCTGAGGAATACACCGCTGAGGGATACATCGCTGAGGAATACACCGCTGGGGGATACACCGCTGAGGGATACACCACTGAGGAATACACCGCTGAGGAATACACCGCTGAGGAATACACCGATGAGGAATACAGAGCTGAGGAATACACCGCTAAGGGATACACCGCTGAGAGATACACCGCTAAGGGATACACCGCTGAGGAAAACACCACTTAGGAATACACCGCTGAGGGATACACAGCTGAGGGATACACTACTGAGGAATGCACCACTGAGGAATACACCGCTGAGGAATACACCGCTGAGGAATACACCGATGAGGAATACAGAGCTGAGGAATACACCGCTAAGGGATACACCGCTGAGAGATGCACCGCTAAGGGATACTCCGATGAGGGATACACTGCTGAGGGATACACCGCTGAGGGATGCATCGCTGAGGGATACACCGCTGAGGGATACACCGCTGAGTGATACACCGCTGAGGAATAAGCAACTGAGGAATACACCGCTGAGGAATACACCGCTAAGGAATACACCGATGAGGGATACACAGCTGAGGGATACACCGCTGAGGGATGCACCGCTGAGGAATACACAGCTGAGGAATACACTGCTGAGGGATACACTGCTGAGGGATACACCACTGAGGAATACACTGCTGAAAGATACACCACTGAGGGATACACCGCTGAGGAATATACCGCTTAGGAATACACCGCTGAGGGATGCACCGCTGGGGATACTCCGCTGAGGGATACACCGCTGAGGGATACACCGCTGTAAGATACACCGCTGAGGGATACACCGCTGAGGGATATACCACTGAGGGATACACCGCTGAGGGATACACCGCTGTGAGATACACCGCTGAGCTATACACTGCTGAGGGATACACTGCTGAGGATTACACCGCTGAGGGATACACTGCTGAGGAATACACCGCTGAGGGATACACTGCTGAGGAATACACCGCTGAGGGATACACCGCTGAGGGATACACTGCTGAGAGATACACCGCTGAGGGATACACCGCTGAGGGATACACCGCTGAGGGATACAATGCTGAGGAATACACCGCTGAGGGATACACCGCTGAGGGATACACTGCTTAGGGATACACCGCTGAGGGATACACTGCTGAGGAATACACCGCAGAGGGATACACCGCTGAGGGATACACTGCTGAGGGATACACCGCTGAGGGATACACTGCTGAGGAATACACCGCTGAGGGATACACCGCTGAGGGATACACTGCTGAGGGATACACCGCTGAGGGATACACTGCTGAGTAATACACCGCTGAGGGATACACCGCTGAGGGATACACTGCTGAGTAATACACCGCTGAGGGATACACTGCTGAGGGATACACTGCTGAGGGATACACCGCTGAGGGATACACTACTGAGTAATGCACCGCTGAGGGATACACTGCTGAGGGATACACCGCTGAGGGATACACTTCTGAGTAATACACCGCTGAGGGATACACTGCTGTGGGATACACCGCTGAGGGATACACTTCTGAGTAATACACCGCTGAGGGATACACTGCTGTGGGATACTCCGCTGAGGGATACACTGCTGACTAATACACCGCTGAGGGATACACCGCTGAGGGATACACTGCTGAGTAGTACACCGCTTAGGGATACACTGCTGAGGGATACACTGCTGAGGGATACACCGCTGAGGGATACACTGCTGAGTAATACACCGCTGAGGGATACACTGCTGAGGGATACACCGCTGAGGGATACACTGCTTAGTAATACACCGCTGAGGGATACACCGCTGAGGGATACACTGCTGAGTAATACACCGCTGAGGGATACACTGCTGTGGGATACACTGCTGAGGGATACACCGCTGAGGGATACACTGCTGAGTAATACACCGCTGAGGGATACACTGCTGAGGGATTCACCGCTGAGGGATACACCGCTGAGGGATACACTGCTGAGGGATACACTGCTGAGGGATACACTGCTGAGGAATACACCGCTGAGGGATACACCGCTGAGGGATACACTGCTGAGTAATACGCCGCTGAGGGATACACTGCTGAGGGATACACTGCTGAGGGATACACCGCTGAGGGATACACCGCTGAGGGATACACCGCTGAGGGATACACCGCTGAGGGATACACTGCTGAGTAATACACCGCTGAGGGATACACTGCTGAGTAATACACCGCTGAGGGATACACTGCTGAGGGATACACTGCTGAGGGATACACCGCTGAGGGATACACTACTGAGTAATGCACCGCTGAGGGATACACTGCTGAGGGATACACCGCTGAGGGATACACTTCTGAGTAATACACCGCTGAGGGATACACTGCTGTGGGATACACCGCTGAGGGATACACTTCTGAGTAATACACCGCTGAGGGATACACTGCTGTGGGATACTCCGCTGAGGGATACACTGCTGACTAATACACCGCTGAGGGATACACCGCTGAGGGATACACTGCTGAGTAATACACCGCTTAGGGATACACTGCTGAGGGATACACTGCTGAGGGATACACCGCTGAGGGATACACTGCTGAGTAATACACCGCTGAGGGATACACTGCTGAGGGATACACCGCTGAGGGATACACTGCTGAGTAATACACGGCTGAGGGATACACCGCTGAGGGATACACTGCTGAGTAATACACCGCTGAGGGATACACTGCTGTGGGATACACTGCTGAGGGATACACCGCTGAGGGATACACTGCTGAGTAATACACCGCTGAGGGATACACTGCTGAGGGATTCACCGCTGAGGGATACACCGCTGAGGGATACACTGCTGAGGGATACACCGCTGAGGGATACACTGCTGAGGAATACACCGCTGAGGGATACACCGCTGAGGGATACACTGCTGAGTAATACGCCGCTGAGGGATACACTGCTGAGGGATACACTGCTGAGGGATACACCTCTGATGGATACACCGCTGAGGGATACACCGCTGAGGGATACACCGCTGAGGGATACACTGCTGAGTAATACACCGCTGAGGGATACACTGCTGAGGGATACACTGCTGAGGGATACACCGCTGAGGGATATACCGCTGAGGGATACACTGCTGAGTAATACACCGCTGAGGGATACACTGCTGAGGGATACATTGCTGAGGGATACACCGCTGAGAGATACACTGCTGAGTAATACACCGCTGAGGGATACACTGCTGAGTAATACACCTCTGAGGGATACACTGCTGAGGGATACATTGCTGAGGGATACACCGCTGAGGGATACACTACTGAGTAATACACCGCTGAGGGATACACTGCTGAGGGATACACCGGTGAGGGATACACTGCTGAGTAATACACCGCTGAGGGATACACTGCTGAGGGATACACCGCTGAGGGATACACTGCTGAGGGATACACCGCTGAGAGATACACCGCTGGGGGATACACCGCTGAGGGATACACCGCTGAGGGATACACCGCTGAGGGATACACCGCTGAGGGATACACCGCTTAGGGATACACTGCTGAGGGATACACCGCTGAGGGATACACCGCTGAGGGATACACTGCTGAGGGATACACCGCTGAGAGATACACCGCTGGGGGATACACCGCTGAGGGATACACCGCTGAGGGATACACCGCTGAGGGATACACCGCTGAGGGATACACCGCTGAGGGATACACCGCTGAGGGATACACCGCTGAGGGATACACTGCTGAGTAATACACCGCTGAGGGATACACCGCTGAGGGATACACCGCTGAGGGATACACCGCTGAGGGATACACCGCTGAGGGATACACCGCTGAGGGATACACCGCTGAGGGATACACCGCTGAGGAATACACCGCTGAGGGATACACCGCTGAGGGATACACCGCTGAGGGATACACCGCTGAGGGATACACCGCTGAGGGATACACCGCTGAGGGATACACCACTGAGGGATACACTGCTGAGGGATACACCGCTCAGGGATACACCGCTGAGGGATACACCGCTGAGGGATACAGAAGAAAAGCCCGCTACTAAGTCGTTGGTTCTTTCCGACTTAACTGATCATTATATAATTAGTTAAGATCAAGTAAATTAAATCAATATAACTTGACAAGTAAGAATTTGTCTCCACAAAACAGTAAGATAATATACATTGTGTGACTGAACAGAGACGTTCACAATCAATTTAATAATGTATATTGTGTAATTAATATTTAAATTGTGTAATTGCCAAGCCCAGATGCATTTATAATTGTTTTAAATAATTAAATAATTAAATAATTAAATAATTCTAAATAATTAAATTTGGCTAGGATTTATCCAAGGTAATTTGTAATAGTTTTATGAAGTGTTTCTCTGTATAATGTGTAATGTGTAATAATATGTAAATTAAGTGTTCAAAGTTTAGTCCATCAACCATGAAGAACTAGTCAAATTAAGGTAAATGGCAAATAAATTAATATTAAAACAGAAAAAGGCATCATTGAACACAAGGAAAGGCTATATAATAAAAATTTACAATAGGTGTATAATAATAATGAGTAATGTAACTGTAAACAATGTTAATTTACAGCTGTTTTTAGATTCATTAGGAAGTAGATAAAAGTTAAATTAGTGCAGAAAGAACTTGAAAATAATCTGCTGGAAAATTGTGCAAATGAACAAGAAATAGACGTCTTGATCAATTAATATTATGACCTAGAAGAGAAAATATTGTATTGCCTTAAATAAATTAAAGTGAAAAATAAAATGCCGTTAACCAGCCTAGTTGTGGAAAATACTGTATATTTTCCGAGAATACAGTGTATTTTGTATGTAAATTGATGGAATATATTGTAGTTAATAAAAATTAATTTGTAAATAAATAAGGAACCAGTGAGAGTGGTGAGTGTCACTGGGGGAAGGGGGGGTCACTATTGTTTTTGAACTGGGCAAGAGAAAGTTAATGGAAATCGGAAGAATTTTCGTCGTTCTAGAGGTTAAATTGTATTTAAAACCTCTCAAGTAGGAGCCGAAATTGTTGGATTTGCAGTCCTGCAGAACGTGAGAATTAGGTGACTGGACAGGCCTCCGTAATTAGATGGAAACAGGATAAAATTACCCCAGTTGAGTGATGTCTATATTTATGTTGAAATTCTGGCCAGTATTTTCTTCATAATTTAGGCAGGGATTTGTGTATGACACACCAAGTAATCTCCAGACAAATTGGTGAGTGTTATTATTATAAATTCTCCTTCAATGAATATGTAGTCATTTATTAAATTTAACCTACAGTCCACATATTTACATTAATGTTGTACCAGAATTCCTGGTGATGTATATTTCATGTGAAATTAGTATAGGTCCAGAGTGACTTGTGGAGATATGAGTGAAGTAGGTATCGAAGGAGGACATTTTTTGCGACCTAGGATGTCCTAAAATTCCTACATGTCTCTGTAGCCTTGATAAAGAATACTTATCTTTGTTACTTTTATAAAATTACTAGTATGTATCTAATGAGATTCATCCAGGTAATTTTAATTTTCCATATAGTTGCCCGCTGGTCCTTCATCGAACCGGATGTAATTAGCGAAGTCATTAATTAGTGAATTAATTACTTAATAATTATATGTGAAATGACAGAAAGAGGTGGATGTTAAGTCCACAAATTTACTTAATGTGTAGTGGATCATAATTACTACAATAATAATTTTGCTAAGCTCAAGTGTAGCTAGGATTTATATTAATGTATTTAAAATTTATATTATAATTTCCTTACATGTGTAATTGCTAAGCTCAAGTGTAGCTAGGATTTATATGAATGTATTTAAAATTTATATTATAATTTCCTTACATGTAACTGCTAAGCTCAAGTGTAGATAGGATTTATTCAAAGGTAAGTTGTAATATTTACCTTTATAAATCAAATAATTAAATACATAATCAGTGTTATTAATTAAGTTGAATTTAATACATTGCACCATGGGCGAAAATGAGGAAATTAATGTAGATGACAAACCCATGGAATTTAGAGCAAAGAAAGCATCATTACAGGCTAGAAAGGGTCATGTAACCAAGGCATACAATAAATGTTTGGAATAATTGAATCAAGAAACTGTGAATACTGATGATTTAAAATTGTATTTAGATGCTTTAGGGAATAGATATGATTCATACAAATTATATTAAAGAAAATACGAAGAAGATTTGTTAGTAAATTTTGCAGATGAGACAGAAATGGAGCTTATGATTAACCAGTATTATGAATTAGAAGAAAAAATTCTTTCTTGTAAAAGTCAGGCTTTGAATAAATTAAAAAGTGTAAACCAGGCAGTTAATCAATCTATTCCAATAAATAAGATGTGTTTGCCCAAACTCCCAAAATTATGTTTACCTGTATTTAATCCTGGAGAAAATTGGGAGGAGTTTTGGTCAATTTTTAAAGCAGCTGTGCATGATAGGAGTGACCTAGCATGTGTAACTAAATTATTTTACCTCAAAGGGCAGATAAGAGGAGATGATCACATACTCATACAAGCCTTTCCCAATGTAGATCATTCTTACAAGGAAGCAGTTGACTTGTTGAAGGTCACTTATGGTAATATAGAACAAAGTAGGTTGGATCTAGTATCTGTCATTGTTAATTTAAAAACTCCAGATCACACTTACAAAGGTTTACAGCAGTTTAGAGTTAAACTGGGGAGTACTCTCAAAACTTTAAGTAATAAAAATAATCTGAATGAATCAGACTGGTTATTGAGTGCCAGTGTACAGAAGAAATTAAACTGTAAAACAGTTGAGTGGCTCTCGAACAAGTATCACAAAGATTATTGTGGTCTGGAGGAAATAAGACTAGGTCTACAAGAATTAATTGTTCAGTTGCAGACCAGCCAACCAACTCATTTTAAAGATGCAACACATAATAACTATGAGGTATCTGTCAAGCTTCACAAAGGGAAAAATTATCCCAATGTTAATAATCAAATTTCATTTCCTAAAAAGAGTTGCATAGGTGCATATCAAGTAGCAGGAATCAGAAATAATGATTCTCCACAAGGTAAGAAGAATAAGTACCATCCTAAGAGTAGCCCAGTTAATAAGAAACCAGTCAAAGGAAAGAGAGATTGTCTCTTCCGCAAGGGTACTCATTTTTCTAAGAATTGCAATGCATACAATTCATGGAATGATAAAGTTGAAAGATTGGAAGAACTTGACAGATGTATCAGGTGTTTAGGTAATCACAATGTCAAGGATTGTCATGCTAAATTAAACAACTGTTATCAGTGTCACAAAGGAAGACACCATATAGTCATGTGTAAGGGTCTATATGATAATGTTGATAATAATGATAATGTTGACAATCCTGACACAACAGTAGCTAATGTAAAAATTGCTGCTAATGTTAATAATGACGGTTTTGCTGAAGTAGCCTTACCTGTGTTACAGGTAAAAATTGATGATAAAAGGCATAAATCAAATAATGTAACTGCATTATTAGACCAGGGATCACAGCGTACTTTCATAAAACGTAAATGTCTTAATGGGATGAAGGTACAAATAGGAGATCCTACAACTCTAAAATTATCTGGTTTTCTCTCAGATAAAAGCGCTCAATTGTATGACACTGTTTATGTAACTGTCAGGTTGGGCAATGAGAAAAAACGTATTAATGCAGTAATTGTAGATAGACTTCCAGAGAAAATATCTACAGTAGGGCTGAGTAAAGCTACAGAAAGACTTTCACATAATGTAAATTTAGCACCTTCTGGTGTAAGTGATGATTCTGTAGGCCCAATAAATATTTTGATAGGTAGTGACTATTATGCCTCCTTTGTAAAGGGTATGGTAAAGAAATGTGGTGCCACCCTTTTGAAGACTGCAGGAGGCCATGTAATGTATGGTAGGATTCCTTGAAATAATAATTCATGACTAGAGGAAACTACAAATACCGTAACTGTGTGTCTTACTCATGAAGTTGTACCCCAGTATAATTCTTTCATAGAGGATGGTGTTGAGCCAGTGCATAAATTGTGGGAATTAGACAGCATTGGAATAAATGTAAATGAAGAAAGTCCAGACGATTCTTTTACTCAGGAAGAGTACCTGAGAGATGTAAAATTTGAATCTGGACAATACTGGGTACGACTTCCATGGAGACTGAACCATCCAGAATTGCCCACTAATTACAGAATGGCATATGGACAATTAAAGGCTCAGCTCCACGAACTGAGTAAGACACCAGAATTGTTGACTGCCTATAATGATATAATTACTGAACAATTAATTAATAAATTTATAGAAGAGGTACCTCCTGAGCAAGCCAAAATTTATGGTCACTATTTGCCAGAACACGGAGTGAAGAAGGATTCTAAGACCACTCCTCTGAGGATTGTGTTTAATTGTAGTGCCAGGAGTAACAAAAGTGTACTTAGATTAAATGACTGTTTGATGACAGGTCTGTTGTTGACGGAAAAATTAGGAGATATCTTATTAAATTTTAGGGTGAAGAATTGTGCCTTTACGGCTGACGTAAGTAAAGCTTTCCTAAGAGTGGGTTTACAAGAGGCTGACCAGGATTGTACCTGCTTCTAATGGCCTCAGAATCCTAGTGACCCACTTAGCCCTCTGAAAACCGTTCGCTTTAGGAGCGTATTATTTGGTGCTACATCCAGTCTGTTTCTACTTCAGGCGACGATAAATGCACACCTTAAACGTATGTAAAGTCCATTGAGTGAAATAATGAGCAAAAAAATTTATGTGGACAATTTCCTGGGTGTGACGTCAACTGAAGAGGAACTGTTAGTGACTTATGGAGAGGCTAATAAAATAATGCAAAGTGCAAATATGCCTCTGAGGGAATGGAATATAATTCGTCCAAATTAAAGGACAAAATATGTAAAGATTACCCTGGAGATGAAGTTCCAAAATGTAGTAATGTATTGGGATTAACTTGGGATACTGAGAGAGATATGTTAATGTTAAAACCTAATAATTACAGTATGACCAATAAATTAACTAAGAGAGTTTTGCTTGCTGAAGTTTCCAAATGTTTTGATCCACTAGACTTAGTGTCATCCCTTACTATAAGAGGGAAATTGTTAATACAAGAATCATGGAAGCTTAAATGTGCTTGGGATGAAACTCTACCTGAGGAATTCATTAACAGGTGAGAAGAATTAAGTGGTGATTATGAAAAAATTCCAATGTTAGAGTTCCCACGCCAGGTGGCCAATCCAGATGGGAAAAATATACTCCACATTTTTTGCGATGCTTCAAAATTGGCGTATGGAGCAGTTGCTTACCTTCAATGTAATAGTGTTATTTCTCTTGTTATGTCTAAGGCTAAAGTGTCTCCAATAAAATCATGTACCTTATCTCAGTTGGAATTAACAGCCATTTATGTAGGTGTCAAATTAGCTAATTATATAAGAAATAAGTTGCAGGAGATAAATATTAGCGACACTGTAATTTGGTCTGATAATGAGGTATCCTTACAATGGATTCGTAATGGAAACAGTAAAATTGTGTACGTACAAAACAGAGTCGCTGAAATTTATCAGATGCATGAGAAGTATAATAGTTTGGGTCAGCATATGTTAACATTTAATCATATACCTGGTGAGGAGAATCCAGCTGATTTCTTGTCTCGAGGTTTACGTTATGCTAAATTTGTAAATGCTGTATCATGGTTTAAAGGACCGAGCTGGTTGGTAAATAAAGCTAATTGGCCTGTACAAAAGGCGTATATTGCTCCTGTTGAAATTACTGTGACCACCGCTCCAATAGTTTGTCCTTCCTTAGCCATTGATATAAATAGGTATTCTTTACCCAAACTAATCAATGTAACTAAGTTGGTGTTTAAATTTCTAAACAAGATGAATATATCATATAAGTTTTCACATCCTCTTGAATATTGGATAAAGATGGTACAAGAAGAAATCTACGGAAATGAGATCAAATTAATGATGGAAAGAAAAATTGTGAAAGGTTCCATAACAGAGAAATTGGGACTGTATTTAGAGAACAATGTAATTAGGTGCAGAGGTAGGTTACAAAATGCTGAACTGGGTGGTTATGCTAAACACCCTATCTTACTATCCAAAACTCATTATCTAACAATTTTGATTGTTTTAAATGCCCATAAAAATGTAATGCATGGTGGGGTACAGGATACCTTAAATTGTATTAGGGAAACTTTCTGGATTCCACAAGGATGGCAAAGTGTAAAAAGGGTTATTAGATCTTGTGTAATATGTCGCCGTGTGGACACCAGATCCTATATGTACCCAGGTCCTCCACCATTGCCAAAGGAGCATGTACAATTAGTGAAATCATTTGATGTAACAGGTGTAGACTATAGTGGTTCAATCATTTTAACAGGTACTTCAGATGGTGTTCCACTGAAAGTGTATGTGTTTGTTCACTTGTACTGCTACCAGGGCTATGAAAATTTGTCTGGACTGCCTCCATGTTAGTTGTCTACCCTGGCAAGCTCTGTTGACACCGAGCCCTGAGGCTGGTACCTCAGCCTCACAAGTTTCTTATAGGACAGATTTCCATAAATGACTGAAGTTGCAAGAAATCTCGCCTGCATGCACAAATGAAGGATTAACTTACTTGGTGTTGGAAAATATATCCCGGTCTTCAACCTCCCTAAGCTTTAGCTTCTCTGGACTTCCCATCAGAACCACATACAACCGGGAGCCTTAATTCCTGCAATATTCAGTCGGTATTAGCGACCTGCCTGCACCTCAGAAATTTCTGTTTCCAAGGGGGTGAGTATCCTCTAGTACAATTATGCAGGAAGTGACACTAGCTTTCAAATTCAACTTCAAATTCAAAGTTTATTCTCTATAAGGATTACAATGCTGAGTTTACAGAATTTGGTTATTGTGTGGTTTACATGTAGTTAAATAATGATTACAGAGTGTACCACTAGAACACCTAGCATGGCTAGGCATTTCGGGCAGACTTAGTTTAATTCTTAATTTTAAACTATTACAAATTATGAGGTAAGTTGGTATTATGGCTAAGTGGCTAAATACTAGTTTGTGAGTTTAGCAATGTGAATGCTTTTGTTTTGGCACAGTACATAGTTTCAGTATTGGAGTATCACAGGATTCATTATTTTAAGATTGAGGTTAATATTTCTGTTTATGGTCAAATGGGTGAGTGAGTGTAAGTGTGAACCACCAGGTGGTATTCTAAACTTAATGAGGAGACACTGGCACGTACCGATCACTGGCCGTCGAGCTGCACAAAGACCCACAGTTCAACCCACCTGCAAATTCCCCTCCCCCCCCAGAAACTAGCCAGAATGCTGAGAAAAAATGGAGGTCTTGTCTTACTGTATGGGCCTGACAGAGGAGGTCATCTACGGTACTTTGAGGTGCCTCCACCAGATTTCCCCAGGGCCTAGTATGTGTAGACACGTGGGGCGCCGCCCTGATGTTCACGGCACTTGTTATTCTGATGGTGTCTGATCTTAGGAGGCACTGAGGTCTCAAAACCCCATGCCCCAGCATTCAAACTTGGGCTGCCAGTTCTCCCTAGCTAATATAACCTAGGGTCTGCCTACATTATCGGTCTATTACTACCTACGTTAAGGTCTTAGGTCTACATTTGCCTCTAAAGTTGCCTCAATAACCCTAATATTAGTGTACTAACAGTATAAACTACCTACCTCTTCCTTGAAGGGTAAATCTATCTATTAAAATGTACCTTCTAACCACCTTCGCCAACCCAGGTGTGTGTTTGTATTTTGGGTGGGTGTAAGGGTCACCCAACCCAGCCATTCCATCCATGACATGTTGGGATCTTCGTACGACGTATCTGCCCTGTGGAACTTAGGACCGAATAAGTTTCCACAAGGGCAGTTCATTTAGAAGTGGCTCAGGACTTGTCTGCAGAACAGTTTATACAGCTGTTTCGAAAATTTGCAGCTAGAAGATCCTGTCCAAGATTTATGATTTCAGATTGTTGCGTACAGGGCCACTACTTAAGCCTGTTTAGCCCTTTCTTGCAACAAATAAACAGGATTGAATATCCTGTTCTAGATGAAATCATTCAAGGGTTCAGTAGTAAACAATCACAAAGTTTCTTTCCGTTTTTTTATTAAGTTTCTTAATAAACCATAGAAGGGTTTTATATTAACTTTAAAAAGGTCGCACCATAAAACAGAGTACTCATGAAATTTACACTTAAGTTCACTTAAAAGATAATACACAGTATTATCTTGATTATAGTACTGAACGGCTCTAGTATCATAACACCTTCTCTTCACATAATAACACTTTACTTAATTCAATCCAAATGAGACAGAAGACGTAACACTTCAATAATAATTCACTCTTATTCACTTTCATAATATACTAAGTGAGATTAGGAATATTTTACACTTAAAGGAATTTTGAGGCGAGTCTGTCTCCCATGACTTTTTCACCGTCCTCTTTGAACCAATACTGCTTAAATTCACTCCTAGCAGAGCTAGGGACAATTACCAGCGTCTCCAAAACAGCAACACAAACTTCGTCCGAGACGTTTCTGTCAGATACCGTCCGAGGTACTGAAGAGTCACTAGGGAACCTCATGTGGGACCAGAAGTTTAAATCCAGGAATCAGGGAGCTTCCCTCACGAGAGGTGAGGAAGGTAAGAACTGAACTCTGTGAGGCTTTACCAGCCCACTTTGCCTCGGTCGGAGCAGGGGTCGAGCAGCTCAAAACACCTACTGGTGCTTGCCCAGGTCACCAGCAGTTGACACTAATTAAATGACCTACCTAAATACAAAGCTAAGTAATACGACCAGATAATATTATAAAGTCAAGTAAATCCATTTTAGCTACTAATAGAATTACTCCTGAATATAATATTAAGTGAAATAGCAAAAATAACATGTAATAGTATACCATTGTGATAATAAGAAGAAAATGAACAAAATGAACAAAAGGGTGTAACACAGATAATGCCACTAATTTTGTAGCGGGTGCTCAGCACTTGATAGAATTAAATAAGAGTAACGATGTTCAATCGCTGTTAACCCAACGAGGGTGTACCTGGAAATTTATTACCCCTAGAGCCCCTTAGCAGGGGGGCTGTACGAAAGACTGATAGGCACAGTGAAGAGGTGTCTCCGTAAAATACTATACAGGAAGAGAATTAATTTGGAAGAATTCTGTGCAGTGTTAGTGGAGGCGGAGAATCGGATAAATAATCAGCCTCTCTCGTACGTGAGTGATACACCTGATGCAGATGTATTAACACCTTCTCACCTAATATGTGGAAGGAAATTGAAAGCTGCCCCTGTCTATAGAGATAATCCTGAAGAGAGTGGTGAAGATTACAATGATATGGCAGTGTTGTGTGATAAATTTTAAATGTTAAATAAAGTAATTGATCATTGGTCTAATGGTGTAAGGAATATCTTCTTACACTAAGTGAACACTTTTATGGTGCGACAGAGGCAGTAAATCGACAGAACATTCAACCAGGTGATATTATGTTAATTGATACTGAACAGTATTGAACATTGTGGCCTCTGGGCAAAGTATTGACATTGTACCCAGATGCACAAGGTGTTGTCCAGAATGTCAAAGTGTTGTGTCATGGCCAGGAAAGTTTATGAACGATTAATAAATTGATTCCCTTGGAATTAAATGGTATTCAATCAAATGGAAATGGAAATCTAAGGGAAAGTGACACGAGTGATATTGAAGATAATGCTGACCAAGTGATGCAGGAAGATGAAATTGTAGTAAGACCTACTAGGAAAACAGCCACTCAAGTTAGAACTGGCTGGAATAATCCACTAGAGGAAGAAGCAATTTGAGTCGTTTAGCAACGAACTTCGCCTGGCCCCAGTGTGGAAAATACTGTATATTTTGGGAAAATACAGTGTATTTTGTATGCAAATTGATGGAATATATTGTAGTTAATAAAAATTAATTTGTAAATAAATAAGGAACCAGTGAGAGTGGTGAGTGTCACTGGGGGAAGGGGGGGTCACTATTGTTTTTGAACTGGGCAAGAGAAAGTTAATGGAAATCGGAAGAATTTTCGTCGTTCTAGAGGTTAAATTGTATTTAAAATCTCTCAAGTAGGAGCCGAAATTGTTGGATTTGCAGTCCTGCAGAACGTGAGAATTAGGTGACTGGACAGGACTCCGTAATTAGATGGAAACAGGATAAAATTACCCCAGTTGAGTGATGTCTATATTTATGTTGAAATTCTGGCCAGTATTTTCTTCATAATTTAGGCAGGGATTTGTGTATGACATATCGAGTAATCTCCAAACAATGATTTATTAAATTTAACCTACAGTCCACATATTTATATTAATGTTGTACCAGAATTCCTGGTGATGTATATTTCATGTGAAATTAATATAGGTCCAGAGTGACTTGTGGAGATATGAGTGAAGTAGGTATCGAAGGAGGACATTTTTTGCCACCTAGGATGTCCTAAAATTCCTACATGTCTCTGTAACCTTGATAAAGAATAATTATCTTTGTTACTTTTATAAAAAAACTAGTATGTATCTAATGAGATTCATCCAGGTAATTTTAATTTACCCCACACTAGTAATTTGAACTAAACTTCTTCCCCCCGAACTCCCAGAACTGTTTCTACCTACATTTAATCCAGGAGACAGCTGGAAACAAGTCTAGTTTATATTCAAGGCGGCTGTACACAATAACAATGATGTTGCATGTGTTACCAAGTTATTTTACCTTAAAGAATAGGTAACCTGGAGTTTACTTGGAGAGAGTTCCAGGGGTCAAAGCCCCCACGGCCCTGTCTGTGACCAGGCCTCATGATGGATCAGAGCCTAATCAACCAGGCTGTTACTGCTGGCTGCATGCAATCGAATGTACGAACCACAGCCCGGCTGGTCAGGTACCGACTTTAGGGGCTTGTCCAGTGCCTGCTTGAAGACAGCCAGGGGTCTATTGGTAATCCCTCTTATGTATACTGGGAGGAAGTTGAACAGTCTTGGGCCCCTGACACTTATTGTATTGTCTCTTAACGTGCTATTGACACCCCTGCTTTTCACTGGGGGGATGTTGCATCGTCTGCCTAGTCTCTTGCTTTTGTTGAGAGTGATTTTCATGTGCAAATTCGGTACTAGTCCCTCTAAATAATTGATTATTATTATTATAATCAAAAAGAAGCGCTAAGCCACAAGGACTATACAGCGCTGCAGGGCAGGAAGGAAGTGAGGGCATCAGGTGGCAAAAGGGAGATGGATGAGCAACAGGTTACGGATAACAGCGGGGCAGTGGATGGTGAAAGGGTAAAGGGCAGCAAGAGACTGAACCAGAAAGGGCTGAGGGGAGTGCGAAAAGTATCATCAGAGTTTGTGGAGTAAATCGGTCGTTGTCAAGAAGTCAATGAGAGAGTCAGGATTAAAGGAGGGTCCATCAGCAAGAAGGGAAGGTAAAGAGAGAGTAGTAGAACGAAGACGACGTTGGAGGTAAATTCTGCGTGCTCGTTGATAGAGAGGGCAGTCTAACAGAATGTGGCTAATCGATACTGGAACTTGACACTGCTCACAGAGAGGAACAGGGTGCCTCTCCATGAGATACCCATGAGTAAGACGAGTGTGGCCAATGCGAAGGCGGGAGAGAGTGGTCTCCCAACTTCGGCACTGATGACAAGAAGACGGCCAGTAACCTATGCTCGGTTTAATAGAATGAAGTTTGTTACCGAGCAGAGTTGACCAACGTTGTTGCCAACGGGTGCGAAGGTGGGTAGCTATTGCAGCAAAATAGTCCAGAAATGGAACACCTCGATAGGAAATTGGTAGGTCATATACTGCTGACCGCGCAGCAGTGTCTGCCTGTTCATTGCCCTGTACGTCGACATGACCAGGGACCCAACAAAAAACAATATCTTTATGTTTGGTAGAGATACGGCGTAGCCAAAGTTGGATACGGAGAACTAGGGGATGAGATGTATCAAATTTTCGTATAGCCTGTAGAGCACTAAGGGAGTCTGAGACTACTACAAATGATGACACAGGCATAGATGCAATACGAATAAGTGCTGCAAGAATGGCATACAGTTCAGCAGTAAAAATGCTAGCTGAAGATAGTAAATGCCCTCGTACGACGCTGTCCGGAAACACTGCTGCGAATCCGACGCCGTCTGAAGACTTAGAGCCATCTGTGTACACAGCGGTGGCATGAGAATGGGAGTGGAAGTGATCAAGAAAAAGAGAGCGGGAAGCCACCGTAGGCAGTTGAGCTTTCGAGCAAGGGAGTGAGAAAGAACAGACCCGAACAGCTGGAACTTCCCAGGGGGGCAGGGAAAAGTGAGATGCTACATGAACATATAAAGGTGGTAACTGAAGGGAAGACAAGAGTGAATGTAGGCGAAGAGAAAAGGGACGGAGCAAACAGGGGCGGCGAACGAATAAAGAATGTCTACTAATATCGGTGACCATTCTATAAATGGAAGGATTGTGTAGATCGTGAGAGCGTACATAGTAACGAAGGCAATGGGCATCACGGCGATCAGACAAGGATGGAACATTTGCTTCTGTATAGAGGCTCTCAACAGGGGAAGAGCGAAAAGCACCAAGGCACAAACGTAAGCCTTGGTGATGGATAGAGTTAAGGCTAGAGAGAGTAGCAGGAGAGGCCGCGGAATAAATCTGGTCACCATAATCGAGTTTCGATAAAACGAGGGCTGAATGTAGGCGAAGCAGAGTTCGACGATCAGCTCCCCAGGAAAGATGAGCAAGGGTTTTAAGAAGGTTTAGCCGGCTGTGACAAGTTGCCTTCAGAGAGGTAATGTGAGGTTTCCAGGTTAACCGACGGTCAAAGAGAAGGCCTAGAAACCTGACTGTATCACGTTCGGGGATACGGGAGCCATAGAGATACAAAGGATGATCGGAGATAACAGAGCGTCTAGTGAAAGTAATTTGGTGAGTTTTGGTACTTGAAAATTTAAACCCATGTGTGGTGGCCCAAGTGGAAACACGGTCGACCGCATGCTGGAGAGAAACTGCAATAAGGTGACAGTCAGCGCCTGCACAAGCAATAGCGAAGTCATCAACATAGAGTGATGACCAAATATTGGGTGGAAGAACAGAGGCCAAATCATTTATAGCAAGGAGAAAAAGTGTTGTGCTTAGAACACATCCCTGAGGGACACCTTCAGCTTGGACGAAGTCCGGGGAAAGAACATTATTGACTCGAACACGGAAATGTCTGTCAGTTAAAAAGTTCTTAAGGAAGGATGGTAGATTGCCTCGGAGGCCTAAGGAATGGGCCTGGGCCAAAATATTATACCTCCAAGTTGTGTCATATGCCTTCTCAAGGTCAAAAAATATGGCAATAACTGAGTGATTATTCGCAAAGGCATTACGAACATACGTATCCAAGCGTAGTAAGGGGTCTATGGTAGAACGACCCTTACGAAAGCCATATTGACTAGCGGAGAGACTGTTGTGAGTCTCTAAATACCACATTAAACGTCGATTTACGAGGCGTTCCATCACTTTGCAAACTGCACTTGTAAGAGCGATGGGGCGATAGTGGGAGGCATCATGTCCTGTAGTACCCGGTTTGCGGAAAGGGAGAACAATGGCAGATTTCCACAGCTGGGGAAGAACTCCTTGTGCCCAAATAAGATTGAAGAGGTGTAAGAGGACTACAAGGGCTGACCGATGTAAATGTTGTAACATACGAATATGAATGTCATCAGGCCCAGCTGCCGATGATCGGCAAGCTGAGAGCGTTGCCTCCAGTTCTTGAAGTGTAAAAGGCACATTATACTGTTCTTCTCCGAGAGAAGAAAAGTCCAAGGGTACTAACTCTCTGGCAGACTTTGAGGAAAGAAACGAGGGGCATAGATGGAGCCCTCGGGAAATACGGACCAGATGTGTGCCAAGTTCAATGGCAACGTCGAGAGGGTTTGCTATATCAACACCAGTGACCCGTAGAACAGGAGCCGGGTCAGGAGAGTATTTACCACTCAATTTCCTCACTTTTTTCCAGACTGCACTCATAGAAGAAGCAGAGGTGATGGTGGAAACATAGTCTCGCCAACAAGTGCGTTTAGCTTCACGGATGACACGGCGAGCGATCGCACGCTTCTGCTTAAAATCAACAAGTCTCTCAGCGGTTCTATTGTACCGGTACCTGCCCCATGCAGCACGTTTCAAACGTACTGCACGAGCACAAGCAGGAGACCACCAAGGCACGCACTTCTGAGAATGCCTGCCTGAGGTTTGGGGTATAGAATGAGAAGCTGCGGTATAAACTGATGTCGAGAAGATGTGTAGGAGCTCATCAATGGAGGATGAAGAAGGAACCTCACTAAAAGCAGTGAGGTGTGAGTAAAGATCCCAATTTGCCCGATCAAATTGCCAGCGAGGGCTACGGGAAGGTGGTGAATAGGAAGGAGAAGTAAGAATGATCGGAAAATGATCGCTGTCATGTAAGTCTGGTAGAACAGACCAGGTGAAGTCTAGTGCAGTGGAGGAAGAGCAGACTGATAGATCGATGCAAGAGAGAGTATGAGTACGAGGATCAAAATGGGTGGGAGTACCCGTATTTAAAACATGGAGGGGGTGAGAGGCAAGAAAAGCCTCCAACTGAATGCCACGTGAGTCACAATGAGACCCCCCCCAGAGGAAATGGTGGGCATTAAAATCACCAAGTAACAGAAGTGGTGGTGGTAAGGATGAAACAAGAAAGGCAAAGTCTGGGATAGAAAATGCTCGAGAAGGAGAGAGATATAAAGAACATATTGTAAACCACTTATTCAAGTGGATACGGGCTGCAGTGTAATGCAGCGAGGTATGGACAAATAGTTGACAGTACGGAATATCATTGCGTAGAAGAAGGGCACTTTCATTAAAGGTCCCATCTGAGAAAGGATCCGAAGAATACAATAAATTATAGCCTGAGATAGGTTGGAAAACAGCCGAGTGTAATTTTGGTTCTTGTAAGCAAGCACCAACAGGGGAAAACCTGGAAAGCAACATCTGAAGCTCACCCCGATTACCCCTGAGGCCGCGGATATTCCACTGTAAATAGGCCATGATTGGCGATGAAGAAAATATCAGGAATCTGTAGGTAAAGGCACCTACGGACTAGAGGGGTTAGAAAAGTCAACGTGTGGTGGCATTGGAAGATGTTCAAGTAGCGAAGGAACGGAGCGTTGCGAAGAATGGGGTTGTGAAGATGGAGGAGAGGGAAGAGAAGGAACAGGAAGTGAATCAGTGTCCATTGAAGGTTTAGTCTCTGCAATATATTCTGAAATGGCTTCAAGTGTTTCTGAATTCAAAGATGTATGGGAAACCATATTGGAGATAGGAGGAGGAGGGTGAGTAAAGATTGGGACAGTAATGGACTGTACCAAAGTAGAGGGGGAGGGAAAAGTGTAAGGGACTGGAGATGAAGTGTGGGGGGGGACAGAAGAGGTAGAAACCTGGGAGGTGACAGAAGAGGGAGAAACTTGGGAGGGGACGGGGGTGGAAGGCATAGTACGAGGAGGAGGGTGAATCTCCACACTTGTAATAGAGCCAGAGAGAGGGGAAGAACTAGGTACAGAGACTGGAAAGGTAACGTGTGGAGGTGGAAGAAGGGAAGGAAGGGGCAAAGAAGATTTGAGCAATGTGGATTTTTTGGACTTCTGAGTAGAGGGGCGATTGGTATTAGGTGTCGTACGAGGTCTTGTCGATACTGGGGCTTGTGAGGAAGGACGCGAAGATGTGAGAACAGACTGAGTTGTAGTCGGGACGTCAGAGCCAAGGACAGCAAAAGGATTAGATGCCGTAGTGGCTATGGGAGGGGTAACAACAGAGGAGGCTGCAGAAGATGGGACCCCAGAAGTGGGGGGACGTTTGGAAACACGAGAATAAGAAACACGGGGTAGTCTCCCTTGGAGGCGGAGATGAGTAACTGCCATAGCATAAGGGAGACCTTCTGCCTCTTTGAGGCAACGGATTTCACGTTCATTTAAGTAGACCTGGCAACGGCGGGAGTACGAAGGGTGAGCTTCATTACAATTAAGGCAAGATGGAGGTTGACTGCAAGATGTATTAGAATGGTTGTCGGCACCACAGACTGGGCATTCGGCCATAGATCTGCAATATTTCGCTGGGTGACCAAAACGCCAGCAATTTCTACATTGTTGCGGTGTAGGTATCACCTTTCGAACTTGTAACCGATGTCCCGCGACATATACAGAGGACGGGAGTTCTCGGCTGTCAAAAGTTAAACGAGCCACATTGCAAGGGTAACGTCTCCGCCCCCGGGCAGGAAGGACATAAGTGTCTACTTTGAGGATTGGGAGATCCTGGAGTTCCAGCTGTTCAAAAATGTCATTGCCACATGACTGGAAATTCTGTTGGACTATGGTATGGGGCAGAATGACAGTACCACTACAAGAATTGAGAGAAAGATGTTTTTCAATAGTGATAGGAGTAGTATCGATATTCGAAAGGAGAGAAAGATCATGAGCTTGGGTAGCATTCTGGACAGTGACGATGCGTGTACCGCTCTTGAGAGCGTGAAATGAAATATCTCTGCCAACATGACGCAGGAGCGCTTTGGCAATACTATGGTCAGAAAGGTAGGCAGAAGAAGAAGTTGGTCTTAAAGTAAAGAATTTAGTCCATTGTGTGGTCCGAAACTGAGCGTGGAGAGGGAGTGCTTGACGTGTCGGTCGTTTCCGAGTAGAATGGGAAGGTAACGACGGAGCATCATCAGGAGATTGACGTTGGCGTTTAGGAGTAGGACCGGAGTTGGTCCGGCAGGAAATGGGTGGGCGATTCGAAAATTGCCGTACCGTAGAGGGAGAAGCCGGAAGCATAGTCAAAGGAGAGCGGAGTTCAGACAAATCGAAGGAGTCAGTCGAAGCCCCGGTACCTGAAGCGGGTGAGGAAACAGCACCAGCAAGAGGTACAGGGGCATCAGGAGTGTCCGAAGAGTGGTCTAAACACAAGGCAGGGTCAGAATGGGGTGCGGTATCAAGAAGGGGCCCGGGGGTAGTGGTTTCATGGACTAGGGCTGCCATGGTTAGGTTACTCCTTTGCTTTTTGTTTTTAAGAAAAAAAAAGAAAGAAGAAAAGAAAATAAAAATAAAAAAAAGAATAAAAAAAGGGGGGAGCGGGGAGGAATAGTTCCCAGGAGGAATGAAAGGGCCGGAAATCCCCCTCCGCGCCCAAGAGGACTCGACACCGCTAGTAGCGCAGATGCAGCATGGAACCCGTGCCATACCCTACCCTTCATGCCAGTAAACCAGCAATCTGGGATAGCAACCTCACATCTGCCGAGCTACCTCGGTGGACAAAAGAGAGGGCGGCCGGATATCCGCCACAAAGCATACCTCCTTCAGCCACCACCCCCGGAATCCGAAAGGTGGCTTCCAGAGATACACCCGTCGCCCAAAAGACACCCAAAGCCACTCCGGGATACCGGAGAGGGATCGGGACATCCCTAGGCAATCCAGATTCCACGGCAAACTACGCCACCGCCAAGAAACCTCAACGGAATGGGATGGACCCCGGTGTCCTTTCCCCTACCTAGGAACTAGCGCGCCTGTGGGAGAAATCACGAAGGCTAAAAAGAGGAAGGGCAAAAGGGAGGGGTGAGGAGGAGGAGGAGGAATGGAAAAAGGGGAGGATGGGGAGGATGGGATAGGGGAGGGGAGAATGGGGGGTAATTAGGTTCGGTCTGAGGAAGAAGACCGACAGGGCTAATTCCTCAGACCAAGAGCCTCTTCACCACGCCAAGGAGCCCCCCTTGAAGAGGTCATTAATTAAATGAAATATACATACACCAGGAATACTGGTAAATATATAAATTTGTGGACTGTATATTAAAAATAATAAATGGTTATATATATACACAATTACATAACAGAAGGAAAATATATCTTAATATCACTCACCAATTTGACTGGAGATTAATGTGTATCATACTCAGAAAACCTCACTCTAACTAAATCTATGAAAATAATGCTGGCCAGAATTA
Organism: Cherax quadricarinatus; assembly: GCF_038502225.1. Classification (NCBI taxonomy): domain Eukaryota; kingdom Metazoa; phylum Arthropoda; class Malacostraca; order Decapoda; family Parastacidae; genus Cherax; species Cherax quadricarinatus. The sequence goes on along the minus strand of NC_091323.1, from coordinate 6,757,956 downwards.
CACACAAATCTAGAGAGCTTATCTGAGGTTCCTGGAGAGGTCTTGTCCAGTCGCCTGATATCTCAAGTTATGCAGGAATGCATATCCACCAATTTCGCCTCCTATTTGAGAGGTGTCAGCACAATTTTAACCTCTAGAGCACGAAAAATTATTCCCATTACACCAACGTTTGTACAAAATTCAAAACCAAGATGGCGAGTCTCGTCTGCGCAGACGCAGGCTTTCCGTTTTCTATGACATAAATATTATTAAATACAGTATGGCCATCTATTTACATATAACTACTGTATTTCTGGAAAATATATACAGTATTTTCCACACTGCAGCCTCGCGGAGTTCATTGCTAAACGACTCAAATTGCTCATTTGGCAATGGTGGAGGACCTGGGTACATATAGGATCTGGCATCAACACGGCGACATATTACACAAGATTTAATCACCCTTTTTACACTTTGCCGTCCTTGTGGAATCCAGAAAGTTTCCCTAATACAATTTAAGGTATCTTGTACCCCACCATGCATTACATTTTTATGGGCATTTAGAACAATTAAATTTGTTAGATGATGAATTTTGGGCAGTAAGATAAAGTGTTTAGCATAATCACCCAATTCAGCATTTTGTAACCTACCTCTGCACCTAATTACATTGTTCTTTAAATACAGCCCCAATTTCTCTGTTATGGAACCTTTCACAATTTTTCTTTCCATCATTAATTTAATCTCTTCCGTAGATTTCCTCCTGTACCCACTTTATCCAATATTCAAGAGGATGTGAAAACTTATATGATATATTCATCTTGTTTAGAAATTTAAACACCAACTTAGTTACATTGATTAGTTTGGGTAAAGAAGAATACCTATTTATATCAGTGGCTAAGGAAGGACAAACTATTGGAGCGGTGGTCACAGTAATTTCAACAGGAGCAATATACGCCTTTTGTACAGGCCAATTAGCTTTATTTACCAGCCAGCTCGGTCCTTTAAACCATGATACAGCATTTACAAATTCAGCATAAGGCAAACCTCGAGACAAGAAATCAGCTGGATTCTCCTCACCAGGTATATGATTAAATGTTAACATATGCTGACCCAAACTATTATACTTCCCTTGCATCTGATTAATTTCAGCTACTCTGTTTTGTACGTACACAATTTTACTGTTTCCATTGCGAATCCATTGTAAGGATACCTCATTATCAAACCAAATTACAGTGTCGCTAATATTTATCTCCTGCAACTTATTTCTTATATAATTAGCTAATTTGACACCTACATAAATGGCTGTTAATTCCAACTGAGGTAAGGTACATGATTTAATTGGAGACACTTTATCCTTAGACATAACAAGAGAAATAACACTATTACACTGAAGGTAAGCAACTGCTCCATATGCCAATTTTGAAGCATCACAAAAAATGTGGAGTACATTTTTCCCATTTGGATTGGCCACCTGGCGTGGGAACTCCAACACTGGAATTTTCTCATAATCACCAATTAATTCATCCCACCTGTTAATGAATTCCTCAGGTAGAATTTCATCCCAAGCACACTTAAGTTTCCATGCTTCCTGTATTAATAATTTTCCTCTTATAGTAAGGGGTGACACTAAACCTAGTGGATCAAAACGTTTGGAAACTTCAGCAAGCAAAACTCTCTTAGTTAATTTACTGGGCACACTGTAATTATTAGGTTTTAACATTAACAAATCTCTCTCAGTATCCCAAGTTAAACCCAATACATTACTACATTTTTGCACTTCATCTCCAGGGAAATCTTTACTTATTTTTTCCTTCAATTTGGGCGAATTACTATTCCATTCTCTCAGAGGCATATTTGCACTTTGCATTATTTTATTAGCCTCTCCATAAGTCATTAACAGTTCCTCTTCAGTTGATGTTACACCCAGGAAATTGCCCACATAAAATTGTTTGCTCATTACTTTACTCAATGGACTTCCCATACATTTAAGGTGTGCATTTATCGTCGCTTGAAGTAGGAACGGACTGGATGTAGCACCAAATAATACGCTCCTAAAGCGAAAGGTTTTCAGAGGGCTAAGTGGGTCAATAGTATTCTCAGGCCATTAGAAGCAGGTACAATCCCGGTCAGCCTCTTGTAAACCCACTCTTAGGAAAGCTTTACTTATGTCAGCTGTAAAGGCATAATTCTTTACTCTGAAATTTAATAAGATATCTCCTAATTTTTCCGTCAACAAAGGACCTGTCATCAAAACAGGCGGCAGCGGCAGCAACGGTATCCTACCAGCTCTTCTTTCTCAAAAAAACATCGCTCATCAAAACTTGTGATGGCCTAAGTGAAAGTTCAACTACATGAACCCACGTAGACCACAACATGACCCAAGAATACTAAGAATGTAACCCAAATCTTGACAAAATTAGAAGATCTAACCCAAACACTGCCTCCGCTGCCAGACAATCACTTAACCCAAGCTCCGAGAAAACAAGCCTTCTCCTCCATTGCTACACAGTATCTACTTCAGTGATACTATGAAAGGATATCGCAGAAGAAACAACACCAGTAATAAACGAATAACAGCAAGGACCCTAGAACTCAACTTGTCTACCCAGCAGGACGCCAGTGTATCATCAACCCCCCTCACCGCCGCCACCCACGGAACAACAACAACAACAACAAACATGGCTGACTCCCCCTCCAACTCCACTCCCTTCAAAGGATTCACCCATGATAACTCAGGTATGATTATTCCTGACAATATCAAGGACTACATCGTTTCTCTAGAAAATGAAATCAAAGATATCAAAGCAACACTCGAGCGACGAGAATCCAAGATAATCAACCTCGAGAATAAGATCCAAAACCTTGAAGAGAAGATTACATCGGGAAGTGTTGACACAGAAAATACTCTAAAAGCAGCTATAGCCAGTCACACTGAGCAAATAACAACAATAAATATGAAGGTTGAAGAAGCAATCAAGGACTGGAATCAGAACATGCACACTCGACTAAATGAATACCTTGATTTCCAAGACGACAAAACTGAACAAGATAAGTTGTCTGATGCAGTTATAATAAACAGTCCACACATTCCTAGTGACATAACACAAGCACAGTGCAAAGAAACTGCTATCAGGATAATACAGAACCACGTACAAGTCATCGTGCAAAACAATGAAATCAAAGAAACACGTTTGTTAGGAAAACCAGGAAGTAAACACAGTATAATGATCAGACTTCATTCATACGAAAAAAGAAAGGACCTAATTAAATCAGCAATTACAATGAAAAATGGAGTGTACATAAATGAGTGTCTAACAAAAAAACGTCAAAATCTTCTGTTCAGGCTGAGAAAACTTAAACAGGAAAACAAAATACACCAGTGTTTCACGCGAGATGGGAAAATACTAGTAAGGAAAACATCAACAGGACAACAATATACCATCTCAAATGAACACGATTTCTCTACCTTCCTTAGAAAAGCTGACATTTCTGTAACAGATTAGATAAGTGCCCTTAATACATATATACGTGTGGTACATATAGTGTACGTTACTATTATATTGTGCATAATTATTTTTATTATTTTTCATCACTAGCTAATGCCAACTACCTCCAATACTCTATACTTCTTTCTTACTGCTATTAATTGCTCATAATTTTAAACTACAAGTCAAATCTTACTCCAAATTAATAATATTCATTATTCTTACCTGTCCATTTAATTTTGTTTATCACTACTTGTTTTTTTAGTCACTTTTCATTGTGTATGCAATTAGTGTATATTCCAATTACTTTTTTGCAAGTACCAAAACTATCTTTTGCTAGCTAGTACCAACTACCTCATTTTTTTTTACTTTTATTGTGCAATAAACTGCTCAATTTATTTAATATTACAAATCAGATCTTACTCCTAAACCAATATTATTTCATAGTGACCACCTGTCCATTTAACTTTGTTTACCATTACTTAATTTTAGTCCCTTATATATTTTCTCCTTTATTTTAGCTTTATATAACTACCCTAGTTTATATATTCACAATTGTTAAAGTAATCAAGGTGCTATTCTCAGGTGCTAAAGTAGAATAAGTTCACAATTTTGCCATTATATTCCAAAGCTCATTATTTGATTACCACTTTATTGTTCACCACAACTTATATTAGTCCCTTTTATATTATTATTTTATACTATAATTCTAACTTTAAAGAATTACCTTTATAGTACTACCTACTATCATATTCCCAAGCTCCATTATTTGATCATCACTATATTTGTATTAGTCCCTTTTATATTGTCTCCTTTATTTTAGCTTAAAAAAAAAAAAAAAAAAAAAAAAAAAAAAAAAAAACTACCTTAGCTCATTATTTTACATTTGTTAAATAATTCAGGTGCTATTTTTTAGCTTAAGACTATTTACTTTGTTTTATACTTAATTCTAACTATAGATTCACTACAAATCTTATGATTACAAGCATTGATCCTGATACCAACCTCTTATTTAATGACTTAAATGAATCAAACAGTTACTGTAATTACTACACTGCAGAACAATCAAAGGCACTTCTCAGTGCCAACAACAACATAACTATCTTTAACTACAATATCAGATCTTTAAGCAAGCATTACGATGACCTCATAGCATTACTAAATTCCTTACATGCCAATATGTCCATCATTACACTAACTGAAACCTGGCTAAAGCCTGATAGTACAGATGTCTATGCCATTCCTGGTTACACAGCCATACACAACTGTAGGCCAGACCAACAAGGGGGTGGCACAGCCATATACTACTCAGACCAACTAGAATGTATCACTAATACTTGCACAAGGGATGAACATGGGGAATATATAATAGCCAAATTCAAATCCAAATACCTACAAAAACCTCTCACACTGATAAACATCTACAGAGTTCCACAGTCAAACATTAGCCAATTTAGTCAAAACCTAGGAAGTATGATAACTGATGCACGCATGAACAAAGATCACTTACTACTCTCAGGTGACTTCAATATAAATCTCCTGCAAGACCAGGACCCACACGTTACTGAATTCACAAACACAATGAGTAACTGTATGTTGCTACCAACAGTAACAAAACCTACAAGAGTTACAGAGACTAGTGTTTCCCTACTTGACCACATCTGGACCAACACCATATCCCCTTTAAAATCAGGCATAATTACAGATAATACCACAGACCACTACCCGACTTTCCTCATAACAACTCTTGGTAAATTACCCCAAGACACTACTAAAGTCACCTTCAGACTTCACAATGAGGCAGCCATTAATAACTTCACAACAGCAGTAGCAAACATTGACTGGCACACTGAGCTAGAAATCTATACAGATATTGACGAATGTATTAATAATTTTCTAAAAAAGACCCAATACCTCTATAACAAGCACTGCCCTAAAAAAACTAAACAGATGACAGCTAAGAGACTGAACAGCCCCTGGCTAACACCCAGCATTCTCAAATCCATAAATATAAAACACCAATATGAAAAACAGTACAGAATGGGTCACATAACCAGAGACCAAACAAAACGTTACTCGTCAATCCTAACCAGCCTGATAAGAAGGGCAAAAAAATTGTATTATGAGAACAGATTATCCAACTTACGAGGTGATATAAAAAAGACCTGGAAAACCCTATCAGAAATTCTAGGAACAAAAAAGATATCACGAAATAGCGAAATAAAATTAGCAAAATCAGATGAACCCCAACTCCCACCAACAGAAACAGCAGACTCAATGATTTCTTCTCCACTATAGGACAAAACCTTGCCAATAAAATCCCAAGCTCAGATACCCCACCAAATGACTACCTCACCGGCAACTACCCGAACACACTGTTCCTAGCTCCGACTAACCCATACGAAGTCTCCCTTATTATCAACACACTAAAAAACAAGGCAGGAGATTTAAATACCTTACCACCCTTTATATACAAAAAAGTGTCACAAGTGCTATCACCAATCATTGCAACACTCTTTAACAAATCCATTGAATCCTCCACCTTCCCTACAGTACTCAAAATAGCAAGGGTCACCCCGATCCACAAAGGAGGAGACCAAACAGAGTTGAATAACTATAGGCCAATATCCAACTTACACCCTCTCTCAAAAATCTTCGAAAAATTAATTCATAAACGAATCTACTCCTACCTTATCTCCCAAAACATACTCAACCCCTGCCAATTTGGATTCAGGCCTAATAAAAATACTAATGATGCTATTATACACATGCTAGAACATATATACACTGCAATAGAGAAAAAAGAAGTCCCACTGGGGATCTTCATTGACTTACGTAAAGCTTTTGATACAGTTGACCATGACTTGCTCCACGTAAAATTGTCACACTATGGTATAAGAGGGCACTCCCTCAACTACCTCAAGTCATACCTCAGCAACAGAAGCCAATATGTGTATGCAAATGGGGCAAACTCCTCTGCACAACCAATTACAGTTGGTGTCCCACAGGGAAGTGTCCTTGGCCCTCTTCTCTTTCTCCTATACATAAATGACCTACCAAATGCTTCGCAATTACTCAAACCCACACTATTTGCAGATGACACTACATACGTCTTCTCCCACCCGAGCCCAGTCACGCTAGCCAATACTGTAAATACCGAATTACAGAAAATATCTACCTGGATGAGAACTAACAAACTTACACTAAACATTGACAAAACCTACTTCATTCAGTTTGGTAACAGAGCTACAGATGTCCCTCTTAACATAATGATAAACGGATCACCTATCACAAAGCTAACAGAGGGAAAATTCTTAGGAATCCACCTTGATAATAGACTCAAATTTCATACACATATACAACAAATTTCTAAGAAAATTTCCAAGACTGTAGGCATACTATCGAAGATACGGTACTATGCTCCACAGTCAGCCCTCCTGGCCCTATATCACTCTCTTATTTACCCCTATCTCACCTATGGAATTTGTGCATGGGGCTCAACAACAAGTAACCATCTCAGACCACTAATTACCCAACAAAAGGCTGCAGTTAGAATGATAACAAATTCTCACTATAGGCAGCACACTCCACCAATATTCAATACACTAAACCTCCTCACCATACAAAACATCCATACTTACTACTGCACCTATTACATACATAGAACACTTAACTCTGATATTAACCCTCCCCTCAAACATCTCCTTGCCAACCTCAACAGAACACATGACCATAACACAAGGCACAGATCACTCTTTGATGTTCCTCGTGTCCATCTCACACTATGTAAAAACTCAATGCACATAAAAGGCCCTAAAATCTGGAATTCATTACCTGTAAATATAAAAGAAACACTACCTGTTTATAAATTCAAGTCTCTTTTCAAAGATCACTTACTCACCCAAAACCAAATAAATACTGAATAACTGAACCTTATAAATTGTATTTCTTAAATGTTTCTCACAATTATATCACATAAATGTTAAACCTAAAACCCAATCTAACTTTATTATTTTTTAAATACACTACCTAACAGAATACTCCATTCTACTGAATGTACAACAATGCATACAACAATATGACCTGTCTTTGTAATACTCACTTGTGCTTTATAGTAACCTGTTTACATTAATGTTTTATCACTGATTTCATCATTGCTTAGTTAATCTTAAGTTAATTTTAAGCCAGCCCGTAATGCTATGCATAGTATAAGTGGCTTTGGCATACTGCTCTTACCTGTATTTGTTGTACCTCTGTATGTGTGCTCAAATTTTTAAATAAATAAATAAATAAATAAATAAAACTAGGTACATTTTTGTTACTCCTGGCACTACAATTAAACACAATCCTCCGAGGAGTGGTCTTAGAATCCTTCTTCACCCTGTGATGTGGCAAATAGTGACCATAAATTTTGGCTTGCTCAGGAGGTACCTCTTCTATAAATTTATTAATTAACTGCTCAGCAATTATATCTTTATAGGCAGTTAACAATTCTGGTGTCTTACTCAGTTCGCAGAGCTGAGCCTTTAATTGTCCATATGCCATTCTGTAATTAGTGGGCAATTCTGGATGGTTCAGTCTCTACGGAAGTCGTACCCAGTATTGCCCAGATTCAAATTTTACATCTCTCAGGTATTGTTCTTGAGTAAAAGAATCGTCTGGACTTTCTTCATTTACATTTATTCCAATGCTGTCTAATTCCCACAATTTATGCACTGGCTCAACACCATCCTCTATGAAAGAATTATACTGGGGTACAACTTCATGAGTAAGACACACAGTTACGGTATTTGTAGTTTCCTCTAGTCATGAATTATTATTTCAAGGAATCCTACCATAGAGGCAGGTGCCAGAAGTCGCCAGAAACTTACCACAGGTCAGCTGTTTTAATAATCTTCCTGGCCTGCTAGTGTACTCGCATATAATCTAGTGATACCAGTGAATAGCAGAATACAGTGTTGTAGTAGCAACTAACCAGTATTATAATGGTACTTAGTGGAGTGGAGTGACTTTCATTAGTTTCTTTTTCTTGAATTACCATACGTTACTGTGAATTTCATATAACCTGTAGTTACCAGCGGCCGCAATATACACAACGAGAAGCAATTATTACTACAGAAAAAGCGTCCTTCCTCCAAAATTTGCACCAGTCAACTATAGTGATAATATAGCATTTATTGTGGTGGTGACGGAAAAAAAAAATAGAAAAGCTAGATACAGCGATTGATAAACAAGGGTGGAGGTCGACCGTTCGTCATTGTAGGAGTGCCAGCAGTCACCGATTTCTTCAACACGCAAGTTATACTTTTGTATCAGTCAAATCACATATTACTCAGGTAGATAATTTCCAGTAGAGCCTTCATGTGCTAGCTCAAATCACCGACCAGTATGTTTAAATAAGTGACCCACTGATCAGATCAGATCGACTGGTCCGAACCCTTGACTGGTCCAAACCCTTGACTGGTCTGAACCCGGGACTGGTTTCAAACGGTTTCATTGGACAATAAAGCAGACTGTAAACGGATGGGGTTGTAGGCGCCCTTATAAACACAAACATTAAAAATCAGGAACGTGACGGTAAGCTGTCCAATATACAAAAACAGTTAGAAACAGAAATACAAATAGCTAGAGCTTCATTTAAGGAGGTTATTAATAGAATATTCAAGAGGTTGCTAGTAGAATTGCAGTAAATCAACCATTCAAATCATTATGAAGCTGTGTGTAGTCTGTGGTCAGTCAAACAAACGGGCTTCCACATGGATAAATTGTCATTTTTGTGGAAATTGGTGTCACGCCCCTTGTGCAGATATCCCAGAACTAGCTACAAGCAGTATTAAGACAGAGAAGTGTTTTTGGGTATGCCCAAATGAGGAAAATCTGTGGACTAAAATCACAAGGGTATTAAAAGAGGACAACATCAAAGCTGCTTTCATAGAAAACCTGGAAGCTTTCTACAACAGATGGGAACATAAAAAGTCTGGGCTGAATGGTACTGCCCTTGATACTGGCCATGTAGTCACAAACTGTAAGGCTGGAGGTGATGTCCTGGTAGTCAGTAAATGTGGGGCTGATAGTGCTGTCCTGGGAGACAGTAATGGTGAAGCGGGAGGTGCTGTCCTGGGAGACAGAAATGGTGAAGCTGGAGATACTGTCCTGGGAGACAGTAATGGTGAAGCTGGAGATACTGTCCTGGGAGACAGTAATGGTGAAGCTGGAGGTGCTGTCCTGGGAGACAGTAATGGCGAAGCTGGAGAATTTGTCCAGGTAGTCGGGAATTATACGCAGGAAGGAATACATATAAATGACCTCATAGGGGACAGGAGCCATAGTAGGGAAACAAGTGTAGTCAAAGATAAGATAAAACCAATATTGCAAACTAGAAATACCGCAGGAAATAGCAAACAAGAGGACTCCAATAGCAATACTGAGGATAAATTACCAAAAACAACTGGTGGGAGCTCCATTGTTGGTGCTAGGGATGATAGAAGTAAGACAGGGAAACATGCACCAACAGGGAATACAGTCACAGAAACCCAAGGCAAGCGGAAACCAAGCCTGTGCACATACTATGCACTTGGTATCTGCTGGCATGGGAAATCTGGAAAAACAGATGGGACATGCAACTATGACCACCCTAGAAAATGCCATGCCCATATGACAACAGGAAAATGCAAACTCCCTTCCTGTAAGCTTTTTCACCCTGAAATGTGTACCTCTTCAGTACAGGAAAGACTGTGCTATAACTTAAATTGCCAGGCATACCATCTAAAGGGGACAAAAAGATACAAAACATCCAGGCCATGGGAAAACCTGGGTAGCCACAGCCACTCAAGAGGAAGAGGTTTTTTAGTGCCAGGAAGGAAAAAAAACTGGCAGGAAATGGCAGAAATCGTACACCAAATCCAGTCATTCCTGGAGTGGAACCACAGTCGATGGCCTCCACTCCAAACCAACAGATACAGATACAAATGCCGGAAAAAAATCCCCCGCCAGTACCAACAATACCACCAGTCCGATAACATTCTTCTTTGCAAATATACAGGGTCTAAAGCCAGCAACAAACAACAAAATACCTTTCATCCGTGGACTGCTTGCAGAGGCAAAGGCAATGTTCGCGGCTTTCACTGAGACCCACATAAAGGATCACTTGGACAACGAAATATGGATCCCAGGTTACAACCTATACAGATGTGACAGAGTGAACAGGCAAAAGGGGGGGGGGGGGTTGGCCTGTACATTGCAGAGTCACTTGTTTGCACAGAACTGCTTAATGCCTCAAATGATGTAGTGGAAGTTTTAGCAGTAAAGGTCGAGAACCAAAACCTAGTCATTGTGGTAGTCTACAAGCCTCCGGATGCAACATCCCAGCAATTCCAGGAACAGCTGTTAAAAATTGACCACTGTCTGGAAAATCTTCCAGCTCCTGCACCCAACATCTTGCTCCTGGGGGATTTCAACTTAAGGCACCTAAAATGGAGGAATATAGCAAATAATATTGTTGCAGTAATAACACCAGGAGGCAGCTCTGATGAAAACTCACACTCACACGAGCTTTTAAATCTCTGCACAAAATTCAATTTAAACCAGCAAATAATAGAGCCTAGTAGACTGGAGAATACACTAGACCTCATCTTCACTAACAATGATGATCTGATAAGAAATGTCAACATATCAAAAACAATATACTCAGTTCACAACATAATTGAGGTTCAGACATGTATGCGTGGAGCCCCAGACCGACAAAATGAGACTAGTCACGAGGGAGCATTCACCAAATTCAACTTCAATAACAAAAACATAAAGTGGGACCAAGTAAACCAAGTCCTAACCGATATAAGCTGGGAAGATACACTAAGCAACACAGACCCCAACTTATGCATAGAACAGATTAACTCGGTGGCACTCGATGTATGCACAAGGCTTATTCCTCTAAGAAAAAGGACGAGTAGATGTAAAATAGAAAGAGACAGGCGCTCCCTTTACAGGCGACGGAAAAGAATAACAGAGCGGCTAAAAGAGGTCAATATATCTGAAATGCGTAGGGAGACACTGGTCAGAGAAATAGCAAGCATCGAACTTAAGCTAAAAGAATCCTTTAGGAGTCAGGAATCGCGGGAAGAACTAAAACCCATAAATGAAATCGAAAGAAACCCAAAGTATTTCTTCTCCTATGCCAAATCAAAATCGAGAACAACGTCCAGTATTGGGCCCCTACTTAAACAAGATGGGTCCTACACAGATGACAGCAAGGAAATGAGTGAGCTACTCAAGTCCCAATATGACTCAGTTTTTAGCAAGCCGCTAACCAGACTGAGAGTCAAAGATCAAAATGAATTTTTTATGAGAGAGCCACAAAATTTGATTAACACAAGCCTATCCGATGTTATCCTGACGCCAAATGACTTCGAACAGGCGATAAATGACATGCCCATGCACTCTGCCCCAGGGCCAGACTCATGGAACTCTGTGTTCATCAAGAACTGCAAGAAGCCCCTATCACGAGCCTTTTCCATCCTATGGAGAGGGAGCATGGACACGGGGGTCGTCCCTCAGTTACTAAAAACAACAGACATAGCCCCACTCCACAAAGGGGGCAGTAAAGCAATAGCAAAGAACTACAGACCAATAGCACTAACATCCCATATCATAAAAATCTTTGAAAGGGTCCTAAGAAGCAAGATCACCACCCATCTAGAAACCCATCAGTTACACAACCGAGGGCAACATGGGTTTAGAACAGGTCGCTCCTGTCTGTCTCAACTATTGGATCACTACGACAAGGTCCTAAATGCACTAGAAGACAAAAAGAATGCAGATGTAATATATACAGACTTTGCAAAAGCCTTCGACAAGTGTGACCATGGCGTAATAGCGCACAAAATGCGTGCTAAAGGAATAACAGGAAAAGTCGGTCGATGGATCTATAATTTCCTCACTAACAGAACACAGAGAGTAGTCGTCAACAGAGTAAAGTCCGAGGCAGCTACGGTGAAAAGCTCTGTTCCACAAGGCACAGTACTAGCTCCCATCTTGTTCCTCATCCTCATATCCGACATAGACAAGGATGTCAGCCACAGCACCGTGTCTTCCTTTGCAGATGACACCCGAATCTGCATGACAGTGTCTTCCATTGCAGACACTGCAAGGCTCCAGGCGGACATCAACCAAATCTTTCAGTGGGCTGCGGAAAACAATATGAAGTTCAACGATGAGAAATTTCAATTACTCAGATATGGTAAACATGAGGAAATTAAATCTTCATCAGAGTACAAAACAAATTCTGGCCACAAAATAGAGCGAAACACCAACGTCAAAGACCTGGGAGTGATTATGTCGGAGGATCTCACCTTCAAGGACCATAACATTGTATCAATCGCATCTGCTAGAAAAATGACAGGATGGATAATGAGAACCTTCAAAACTAGGGAGGCCAAGCCCATGATGACACTCTTCAGGTCACTTGTTCTATCTAGGCTGGAATATTGCTGCACTCTAACAGCACCTTTCAAGGCAGGTGAAATTGCCGACCTAGAAAATGTACAGAGAACTTTCACGGCGCGCATAACGGAGATAAAACACCTCAATTACTGGGAGCGCTTGGGGTTTCTAAACCTGTATTCCCTGGAACGCAGGAGGGAGAGATACATGATTATATACACCTGGAAAATCCTAGAGGGACTAGTACCGAACTTGCACACGAAAATCACTCACTACGAAAGCAAAAGACTTGGCAGACGATGCACCATCCCCCCAATGAAAAGCAGGGGTGTCACTAGCACGTTAAGAGACCATACAATAAGTGTCAGGGGCCCGAGACTGTTCAACTGCCTCCCAGCACACATAAGGGGGATTACCAACAGACCCCTGGCAGTCTTCAAGCTGGCACTGGACAAGCACCTAAAGTCAGTTCCTGATCAGCCGGGCTGTGGCTCGTACGTTGGTTTGCGTGCAGCCAGCAGCAACAGCCTGGTTGATCAGGGGCTGATCCACCAGGAGGCCTGGTCACAGACCGGGCCGCGGGGGCGTTGACCCCCGAAACTCTCTCCAGGTACATTACATGGCCTCCTGCAGTCTTCTAAAGGGTGACACCACATTTCTTTACCATACCCTTTACAAAGGAGGCATAATAATCACTACCTATCAAAATATTTATTGGGCCTACAGAATCATCACTTACACCAGATGGTGCTAAATTTACATTATGTGAGAGTCTTTCTGTAGCTTTACTCAGCCCTCCTGTAGATATTTTCTCTGGAAGTCTATCTACAATTACTGCATTAATACGTTTTTTCTCATTGCCCAACCTGACAGTTACATAAACAGTGTCATACAATTGAGCCCTTTTATCTGAGAGAAATCCAGATAATTTTAGAGTTGTAGGATCTCCTATTTGTACCTTCATCCCATCAAGACATTTACATTTTATGAAAGTGCGCTGGGATCCCTGGTCCAATAATGCATTTACATTTTTTGATTTATGCCTTTTATCATCAATTTTTACCTGTAACACAGGTAAGGCTACTTCAGCAAAACCATCATTATTAACATTAGCAGCAATTTTTACATTAGCTGCTGTTGTGTCAGGATTATCAACATTATCATTATTATCAACATTATCATTATTATCAACATTATCATTATTATCAACATTATCATATAGACCCTTACACATGACTATATGGTGTCTTCCTTTGTGACACTGATTACAGTTGTATAATTTAGCATGACAATCCTTGACATTGTGATTACCTAAACACCTGATACATCTGTCAAGTTCTTCCAATCTTTCAACTTTATCATTCCATGAATTGTATGCATTGCAATTCTTAGAAAAATGAGTACCCTTGCAGAAGAGACAATCTCTCCTTTCTTTGACTGGTTTCTTATTAACTGGGCTACTCTTAGGAGGGTACTTATTCTTCTTACCTTGTGGAGAATCACTATTTCTGATTCCTGCTCCTTGATTATTCCTGCTCCTTGATTATTAACATTAGGATAATTTTTCCCTTTGTGGAACTTGACAGATACCTCAGAGTTATTATGTGTTGCATCTTTAAAATGACTTAGTTGGCTGGTCTGCAACTGCACAATCAATTCTTGTAGACCTAGTCTTATTTCCTCCAGACCAAAATAACCCTTGTTTGAGACCCATTCAAGTGTTTTATAGTTTAATTTATTCTGTATCATGGCACTCAATAACCAGTCTGAATCCTTCAGATTATATTTATTACTTAAAGTTTTGAGAGTGCTCTCCAGTTTAACTCTAAACTGCTGTAAACCTTTGTAAGTATGATCTGGGGATTTTAAATTAACAATGATATTCACTAGATCCAACCTACTTTGTTCTATATTACCATAAGTGACCTTCAACAAGTCAACTGCTTCCTTGTAAGTCATTTACATTGGGAAAGGCTTGTATGAGTATGTGAGCATCTCCTCTAATCTGTCCTTTGAGGTAAAATAATTTAGTTACACAGGCTAGGTCACTCCTGTCATGCACAGCTGCTTTACAAATTGACCAAAATTCCTCCCAATTTTCACCAGGATTAAACACAGGCAAACACAATTCTGGGAGTTTTGGCAAAGATATATTATTTGTTGGAGTAGACTGATTAACTGCCTGGTTTACACATTTAATTTATTCAAGGCCTGACTTTTACAAGAAAGAATCTTTTCCTATAATTCATAATACTGATTAATTATGAGATCTACTTCAGTCTCATCTACACAGTTTACTAATAAATCTCCTTCATATTTGTTGTAATATAATTTGTATGAATCATATCTATTCCCTAAAGCATCTAAATACAATTTTAAATCATCAGTATTCACAGTTTCTTGATTCATTAATTCCAAACATTTATTGTATGCCTTTGTTACATGACCCTTTCTAGCTTGCAGTGATGCTTTCTTTGCTCTAAATTCCATATGTTTGTCTTCTATATTAATTTTCTCATTTTCAGCCATGATGCAATGTATTAAATTCAACTTTATTAATAACACTGATTACAACTTACAACACTGATACAACTTACCTTTGAATAAATCCTAGCTACTTGAGCTTAGCAATTACATGTATAATATAAATTTTAAATGTACATTAATACAAACTTGGCTCATCAAAAATTAATATTATACAAATTAATAAATTCTTGCCAGAATTTGGCATAGCAAAAATAATATACACATTAATAATTAGCTACACATGGCTTATCAATTACACATACACTGATATAAATCTTGGCCAGAATTGTCTTATCAAATTAGTATTATACAAATTAATAATATAAACTTAGCCAGACTTGAGCTTAGCTTATCAAAATTAATATCGTAATAATTATAATCCACTACACATTAAGTAAATTTGTGAACTTAACATCCACCTGTCATTTCACATATAATTATTAAGTAATTAACTAATTGATGACTTCACTAATTACCTCCTGTTCAAGAAGGACCAACGGGCAAATTAAATATGGAAAAATTGCATTTAGCTGAATGTACAGTTATTTACATAACAGTAAATGAACAATGATAACTATTATTTATCAGTTAGACAAGTAGGAATTTGGGACACTTAGGTCGCAAAAAATGTCCCCCTTCGATACCTAGCACTGTCATATCCACAAGTTGCTCTGGACCTATTAATTAAATGAAATATACATACACCAGGAATACTGGTAAATATATAAATTTGTGGACTGTATATTTAAAATAATAAATGGTTATATATATACACAATTACATAACAGAAGGAAAATATATCTTAATATCACTCACCAATTTGACTGGAGATTAATGTGTATCATACTCAGAAAACCTCACTCTAACTAAATCTATGAAAATAATGCTGGCCAGAATTACACACAAATCTAGAGAGCTTATCTGAGGTTCCTGGAGAGGTCTTGTCCAGTCGCCTGATATCTCAAGTTATGCAGGAATGCATATCCACCAATTTCGCCTCCTATTTGAGAGGTGTCAGCACAATTTTAACCTCTAGAGCACGAAAAATTATTCCCATTACACCAACGTTTGTACAAAATTCAAAACCAAGATGGCGAGTCTCGTCTGCGCAGACGCAGGCTTTCCGTTTTCTATGACATAAATATTGTTAAATACAGTATGGCCATCTATTTACATATAACTACTGTATTTCTGGAAAAGATATACAGTATTTTCCACAACTCTGTTGACTACTAATCTTTGTGTTCTGTTTTTGAGGAAATTATAGATCCATCTACCAACTTTTCCTGTGTGCGTAATAGCACACAAAATGCGTGCTATTACGCCATGGTCACACTTGTCGAAGGCTTTTGCAAAGTCTGCATATATTACATCTGCATTCTTTTTGTCTTCTAGTGCATCTAGGACCTTGTCGTAGTGATCCAGCATTTGGGTCAGACAGGAGCGACCTGCTCTAAACTCATGATGCCCTGGGTTGTGTAAGTGATGGGTATCTAGATGGGTGGCAATCTTGCTTCTCAGGACCCTTTCAAAGATTTTTATGATATGGGATGTTAGTGCTATCGGTCTGTAGTTCTTTGCTATTGCTTTACTGCCCCCCTTTGTGGAGTGGGGCTATGTCTGTTGTTTTTAGTAACTGTGGGACGACCCCCGTGTCCATGCTCCTTCTCCATAGGATGGTAAAAGCACGTGATAGGGGCCTCTTCCAGTTCTTGATGAACACTGAGTTCCATGAGTCTGGCCCTGGGGCAGAGTGCATGGGCATGTCATTTATCGTCTGTTCGAAATCGTTTGGCGTCAGGATAACATCAGATAGGCTTGTGTTTACCAAATTCTGTGGCTCTCTCATAAAAAAATCGTTTAGCTCTTCGTCTTTCAGTCTGGTTAGCGGCTTGCTAAAAACTGAGTCATATTGGGACTTGAGTAGCTCACTCATTTCCTTGCTGTCATCTGTGTAGGACCCATCCTGCTTAAGTAGGGGCTCAATACTGGATGTTGTTATCGACTTTGATTTGGCATAAGAAAAGAAATATTTTGGGTTTCTTTCGATTTCATATATGGCTTTTAGTTCTTCCTGCGATTCCTGACTCCTATAAGATTCCTTTAGCTTAAGTTCGATGTTTGTTATTTCTCTGACCAGTGTCTCCCTATGTATTTCAGATATATTGGCCTCTTTTAGGCGCTCTGTTATTCTTTTGCATTGCCTGTAAAGGGAGCGCCTGTCTCTTTCTATTTTACATCTACTCCTCCTTTTTCTTAAAGGAGTAAGCCTTGAGCATACATCGAGTGCCACCTAGTTAATCTGTTCTAGCCATAAGTTGGGGTCTGTGTTGCTTAGTCTATCTTCCCAGCTTATATCGTTTAGGACTTGGTTTACTTGGTCCCACTTTATGTTCTTGTTATTGAATTTGAATTTGGCGAAGGCTCCCTCGTGACTAATCTCATTATGTCGGTCTGGGGCTCCACGCATACATGTCTGAACCTCGATTATGTTGTGATCTGAGTATATTGTTTTTGATATGGTGACATTTCATATCAGATCATCATTGTTAGTGAAGATGAGGTCTAGTGTATTCTCCAGTCTAGTAGGCTCTATTATTTGCTGGTTTAAGTTGAATTTTGTGCAAAGATTTAAAAGCTCGTATGTGTGTGAGTTTTCATCAGAGCTGCCTCAGAGCTGCAACAACATTATTTGCTATATTCGTCCATTTTAGGTGCCTCAAGTTGAAATCCCCCAGGAGCAAGATATTGGGGGCAGGAGCTGGCAGATTTTCCAGACAGTGGTCAATTTTTAACAGCTGTTCCTGGAATTACTGGGACGTTACATCCGGAGGCTTGTAGACTTTTTTTTATATTTTATTTAAAGTACACATTACAATAAATAAATAAAGAGATTTCGTTCGGATTTTTATCCCCGGAGGGTTAGCCACCCAGGATAACCCAAGAAAGTCAGTGCGTCATCGAGGACTGTCTAACTTATTTCCATTGGGGTCCTTAATCTTGTCCCCCAGGATGCGACCCACACCAGTCGACTAACACCCAGGTACCTATTTGCTGCTAGGTGAACAGGACAACAGGTGTAAGGAAACGTGTTAAATGTTTCCACCCGCCGGGAATCGAACCCGGGCCCTCCGTGTGTGAAGCGGGAGCTTTAGCCACCAGACCACCTACAAAAACAATCATATCCTCATAAACAAAACACTACAAGTGTTACTCTGCCATTAGAAAATTTTCTCTTCAAATGACTCGGTACAACACCAACACGTGTGTCAACAAGAAGTTGACACAATATTATACCCGACATCAATCACATCATTTCAAGTTACAATAACATGTCAGTACACTGCACACACCTCATACATGGAAAATTACTTGACACAAAAACAAAGAAAAACTGTGCAAGCAATATTTATTAAAAACAATTCTCAATTACCCCTTCCTATCAGCAATATACACATTAAGTACATGTAATAAAATATGTTTGAGCAGTACCCCCACAACCCCCCAGTACACCCCTCCCCCAGTACACCCCTCCCCCAGTACACCCCTCCCCCAGTACACCCCTCTCCCAGTATACCCCTCCCCCAGTACACCCCTCCCCCTGTACACCCCTCCCCCAGTCACCACACTACTGTAGAAACTGGCCCTCGTAAACTTCATGAAGACTCTTCTCAACCCATTGAGGGCAACACCATACAGCTCCTCATTAGAGATGCCGTAGAGATCCCTAATAATAGCTGGAAGGAGCACATTCATCGTAGCAGTGCTCAATGATCCCCGTATCAGCTCGATGCACACAGTGTTAACCCTCCTGCCGGCACGATCCGCCATCTTGGAACACTGAAAACTGCGCAGAAACCAGTTGAATTAGGATCTACTGCGCAGCCTGTCCACACGGCCCGGAAGCGATGTGGACAATCAACTTGTAGACTACCACAATAACTAGGTTTTGGTTCTCGATCTTTACTGCTAAAACTTCCACTACATCATTTGAGGCATTAAGCGGTTCTGTGCAAATAAGTGACTGCGATATACAGCCCAATCCCCCCCTTTTGCCTGTTCACTCTGTTGCATCTGTATAGGTTGTAACCTGGGATCCATATTTCGCTGTCCAAGTGATCCTTTATGTGGGTCTCTGTGAAAGCCACGAACATTGCATCTGCCTCTGCAAGCAGTCCATGGATGAAAGGTATTTTCTTGTTCGTTGCTGGCTTTAGACCCTGCATATTTGCAAAGAATGTCATCGGATTGGTGGTATTGATGATACTGGGGGGGACTTTTTTTCTGGCACTAGTATCTGTATCTGTTGTTTTGGAGTGGAGGCCATTGACTGTGATTCCACTGCAGAAATGCCTGGATTTATCGTATGATTTCTGCCATTTCCTGCCACTTTTTTTTCCTTCCTGGCACCAAAAAAACTCCCCCTCTTGAGTGGCTGTGGCTACCCAGGTTTTCCCTTGGCTTGGATGTTTTGTATCTTTTTGTTCCCTTTAGATGGTGTGCCTGGCAATTTAAGTTATAGCATAGTCTTTCCTGTACTGAAGAGGGACACATTTCAGGGTGAAAAAGCTTACAGGTAGGGAGTTTGCATTTTCCTGTTGTCATATGGGCACGGCATTTTCTAGGGTGGTCAAAGTTGCACGTCCCATCTGTTTTTCCAGATTTCCCATGCCTGCAGATACGAAGGGGATAGTAGGTTCACAGGCTTGGTTTCCGTTTGCCTTGGGTTTTTGTGACTAGTTCTTGTTGGTGCATGTTTTCCTGTCTCATTCCTATCCTCACTAGTACTAACAATGCAGCTCTCACCAGTTGTTTCTGGTAATATAACCTCACTATTGCTAGTGGATTCCCCTTGTTTGCCATCTCCTGTGGTATTACTAGTTTGTAATATTGGTTTTATCTTGTCCTTGACTACACAACAGCTCCTGTCTCCCTCGAGGCTATTTGTATTTATATTTCTAACTGCAGTTGTATATTAGGACAAGCTTACCGCTCTACGTTTCTGCTTTATAGTTATTGTTTGTGTTTGATAAGGGCGGCTAATACCCCGTCTGTTTATAGTCTACTTTATTGTCCAATGAATCCGTTTGAAACCGGTCAAGGGTTCAGAACCGGTCAAGGGTTTGGAACCAGTCAATTCAATTCAATTCAGTTCAAGTTTATTCTCTATAAGAGTTACAATGTGGGGTTTACAGGTTTTGGGTATTGTGTGGTTTACATGTTATAAAATACTAATTACAGAGGGGGCCACTAGGACACCTAGCATGGCTAGGCATTTCGGGCAGACTTAGATTAATTCTTAACATTAAATCCTTATAGATTATGGTATTAAGGCTAAGTGACTACATCATAATTTGTGAGTTTAGCAATGTGAATGCTTTTGTTTTGGCACAATACAAAGTGTCTATATTGGAGTATCATAGGCAAACTTATGACTAGTTAGGATTTATTATTTTAAGATTAAGATTAGTATTTCTGGGTTTATAGTCAGTGGGTGAGTGAGTAATTGTGAACCACCAGGTGGTTATCATGTAGTTAGTTGTCGGGGTGTATCAGGGAGATAAGATGTTTTCTAACTGTAGTTTTGAAAGTGATGAATGTGTCTGCAGTTCTAGAGTTTTCAGGTGAAGGTGAGATCCTCCGACATGATCACTCCCAGGTCTTTGACGTTGGTGTTTCGCTCTATTTTGTGGCCAGAATTTGTTTTGTACTCTGATGACGATTTAATTTCCTCATGTTTACCATATCTGAGTAATTGAAATTTCTCATCGTTGAACTTCATATTGTTTTCTGCAGCCCACTGAAAGATTTGGTTGATGTCTGCCTGGAGCTTTGCAGTGTCTGCAATGGAAGACACTGTCATGCAGATTCGGGTGTCATCTGCAAAGGAAGACACGGTGCTGTGGCTGACATCCTTGTCTATGTCGGATATAAGGATGAGGAACAAGATGGGAGCGAGTACTGTGCCTTGTGGAACAGAGCTTTTCACCGTAGCTGCCTCGGACTTTACTCTGTTGACGACTACTCTCTGTGTTCTGTTAGTGAGGAAATTATAGATCCATCGACCGACTTTTCCTGTTATTCCTTTAGCACGCATTTTGTGCGCTATTACGCCATGGTCACACTTGTCGAAGGCTTTTGCAAAGTCTGTATATATTACATCTGCATTCTTTTTGTCTTCTAGTGCATTTAGGACCTTGTCGTAGTGGTCCAATAGTTGAGACAGACAGGAGCGACCTGTTCTAAACCCATGTTGCCCTGGGTTGTGTAACTGATGGGTTTCTAGATGCGTGGTGATCTTGCTTCTTAGGACCCTTTCAAAGATTTTTATGATATGGGATGTTAGTGCTATTGGTCTGTAGTTCTTTGCTGTTGCTTTACTGCCCCCTTTGTGGAGTGGGGCTATGTCTGTTGTTTTTAGTAACTGTGGGACGACCCCCGTGTCCATGCTCCCTCTCCATAGGATGGAAAAGGCTCGTGATAGGGGCTTCTTGCAGTTCTTGATGAACACAGAGTTCCATGAGTCTGGCCCTGGGGCAGAGTGCATGGGCATGTCATTTATCGCCTGTTCGAAGTCATTTGGCGTCAGGATAACATCGGATAGGCTTGTGTTAATCAAATTTTGTGGCTCTCTCATAAAAAATTCATTTTGATCTTCGACTCTCAGTCTGGTTAGCGGCTTGCTAAAAACTGAGTCATATTGGGACTTGAGTAGCTCACTCATTTCCTTGCTGTCATCTGTGTAGGACCCATCTTGTTTAAGTAGGGGCCCAATACTGGACGTTGTTCTCGATTTTGATTTGGCATAGGAGAAGAAATACTTTGGGTTTCTTTCGATTTCATTTATGGCTTTTAGTTCTTCCCGCGATTCCTGACTCCTAAAGGATTCTTTTAGCTTAAGTTCGATGCTTGCTATTTCTCTGACCAGTGTCTCCCTGCGCATTTCAGATATATTGACCTCTTTTAGCCGCTCTGTTATTCTTTTCCGTCGCCTGTAAAGGGAGCGCCTGTCTCTTTCTATTTTACATCTACTCCTCCTTTTTCTTAGAGGAATAAGCCTTGTGCATACATCGAGTGCCACCGAGTTAATCTGTTCTAGGCATAACTTTGGGTCTGTGTTGCTTATAGTGTGTTCCAGATTTTAGGTCCTTTGAAATACATTGAATTTTTGTAAAGGTTTAGTCGAACACGGTGCATCACTTCAGTCTTCGTTGTACTGATTGTCAGCCCGAAGTTGTTGCAGGCATCAGAGAACTTGTCAACACTGTGCTGCATGGCGGCTTCTGAAGCAGCGTTGAGGGCGCAGTCATCAGCAAAAAGCAGGTCATTGATGGTGTCAGTTGCAGCCTTGGTTTTTGCTTGAAGCCTCCTGAGGTTGAAGACAGACCCATCTGTATGGTACCTGATGCCGATTCCTGCGTCTGTGTCCCTGAATGCGTCTGTAAACATGGCCGAGAATATCAGGCTGAACAGGGTGGGAGCAAGCACGCAGCCTTGTTTCACTCCATTTGAGACTGGGAATGGTTTAGACATCTCTCTGTTGTCTTGGACTCTGGCCAGCATTCAATCGTGAAGTTGGCGTATGATGGCGATGAACGTCTTTGGGCAGCCATACTTCACCATGATTCTCCAAAGGCCCTCTCTACTAACAGTGTCGAAAGCCTTGGTCAGATTGACGTAGGTGGAGTACAAGTCGGCGTTCTGTTCCTGACATTTCTCCTGTAGCTGTCTAGCAGCGAACACCATGTCGATAGTCCCACGATCTTTCCGGAAGCTGCACTGGCTTTCAAGTAGGATTCCTTGCTCTAGATGTTCGTTGAGCCGATTGAGTAGAACTCTAGCCAGGGTTTTGCCTGCGATGGAGAGCAGGGAGATACCGCGGTGGTTGTCCCATGTCTGGCGGTTTCCTTTTCGTTTGTAGAGATGCACGATGGAAGCATCTTTAAAGTCCTGAGGAACTGTCTCGTGCTGCCATACAAGCTGGAAGAGTTGGTGAAGTTTCTCTACCAGTGCCATTCTGCCTTCTTTGTAGACTTCAGCTGATGAAGATACTGCAACAGATACTGCAACACAGGAGTCATCACTGCAGCTGAGCTGTGACATAACAGGTTACGGTCTCCTCTGGAACGGTGAAACAGTCATCGTAGGAGTCGCTGCAGTTACATTGATTAGTTTGGGTAAAGAAGAATACCTATTTATATCAATGGCTAAGGAAGGACAAACTATTGGAGCGGTGGTCACAGTAATTTCAACAGGAGCAATATACGCCTTTTGTACAGGCCAATTAGCTTTATTTACCAACCAGCTCGGTCCTTTAAACCATGATACAGCATTTACAAATTTAGCATAAGGCAAACCTCGAGACAAGAAATCAGCTGGATTCTCCTCACCAAGTATATGATTAAATGTTAACATATGCTGACCCAAACTATTATACTTCCCTTGCATCTGATTAATTTCAGCGACTCTGTTTTGTACGTACACAATTTTACTGTTCCCATTACGAATCCATTGTAAGGATACCTCATTATCAGACCAAATTACAGAGTCGCTAATATTTATCTCCTGCAACTTATTTCTTATATAATTAGCTAATTTGACACCTACATAAATGTCTGTTAATTCCAACTGAGGTAAAGTACGTGATTTAATTGGAGACACTTTATCCTTAGACATAACAAGAGAAATAACACTATTACATTGAAGATAAGCAACTGCTCCATATGCCAATTTTGAAGCATCAAAAAAAATGTGGAGTACATTTTTCCCATTTGGATTGGCCACCTGGCTTGGGAACTCGAACACTGGAATTTTTCTCATAATCACCAATTAATTCATCCCACCTGTTAATGAATTCCTTAGGTAGAGTTTCATCCCAAGCACATTTAAATTTCCATGCTTCCTGAATTAATAATTTCCCTCTTATAGTAAGGGGTGACACTAAACCTAGTGGATCAAAACATTTGGAAACTTCAGCAAGCAAAACTCTCTTAGTTAATTTATTGGGCATTCTGTAATTATTAGGTTTTAACATTAACAAATCTCTCTCAGTATCCCAAGTTAATCCCAATACATTACTACATTTTGGCACTTCATCTCCAGGGTAATCTTTACTTATTTTGTCCTTTAATTTGGACGAATTACTATTCCATTCCCTCAGAGGCATATTTGCACTTTGCATTATTTTATTAGCCTCTCCATAAGTCATTAACAGTTCCTCTTCAGTTGACGTCACACCCAGGAAATTGCCCACATAAAATTGTTTGCTCATTACTTTACTCAATAGACTTTCCATACATTAAGGTGTGCATTTATCATCGCTTGAAGTAGGAATGGACTGGATGTAGCACCAAATAATACACTCCTAAAGCGAAAGGTTTTCAGAGGGCTAAGTGGGTCACTAGGATTCTCAGGCCATAAGAAGCAGGTACAATCCCGGTCAGCCTCTTGTAAACTCACTCTTAGGAAAGCTTTACTTAAGTCAGCCGTAAAGGCATAATGCTTCACCCTGAAATTTAATAAGATATCTCCTAATTTTTCCGTCAACGACGGACCTGTCATCAAACAGTCATTTAAACTAAGTACATTTTTGTTACTCCTGGGACTACAATTAAACACAATCCTCAAAGGAGTGGTCTTAGAATCCTTTTTCATTCCGTGATGTGGCAAATAGAGACCATAAATTTTGGCTTGCTCAGGAGGTACCTCTTCTATAAATTTATTAATTAATTGCTCAGCAATTATATCATTATAGACAGTTAACAATTCTGGTGTCTTGCTCCGGCTGGGTTACAAGTATCTTTGGCAGGTTAAATCACCACCACCAGATGTAGACCAAACGAAATGTAAACTTTGCCAGATGGACTATTGTCACACATTGCGTCATTATGTACTGGAGTGTGATAAAATTAATGAATTTAGAAACAACTCACTCAGAAGTGTTCAAGAAATGGCTAAGTATTTTATCCACAGTGGTATATTGCAGACCATTCTGGAGAAATACCCTGACTTTGCTAGCTGTAAATAAAGCATTACCACATGTGTGCATGTGTGTGTGTGTGTGTGTGTGTGTGGGTGTGTGTGTGGGTGTGTGTGAGGGTGTGTGTGTGTGTGTGTGTGTGTGTGTGTGTGTGTGTGTGTGTGTGTGTGTGTGTGTGTGTGTGTGCGTGCGTGTGTGTGGGTGTGTGTGAGGGTGTGTGTGCGGGTGTGAGGGTGTGTGTGTGTGTGTGTGTGTGCGTGCGTGTGTGTGTGTGTGTGTGTGTGTGTGTGCGTGTGTGTGTGTGTGTGTGCGTGTGTGGGTGTGTGTGTGCGTGTGTGGGTGTGGGGGTGTGTGTATGTGTGTGTGTGGGTGTGTGTGAGGGTGTGTGTGTGGGTGTGTGTGAGGGTGTGTGTGTGTGGGTGTTGGTGTGTGTGTGTGTGGGTGTGTGGGTGTGCGTCCTTGTGTGTATGCATATATTTGTACGCTCGTGTGCACATGTCCGTGCGTGCGCCCTCGTGTGTGTATGTGCGCGCGCGCGCTAGTGTGGGTGTATGATCCACTTAATATTTGTATTTATAACTCATTACAATTGTGACCAGGTGTGGACGTATCAGTGGTTCATTACTTTGTAATTTGTTCATGACTGTAACCATGTATAGGAGTGAAGCTGATTCATTACCTCTGTAACTTGCCATGATTGTGACCAGATCTACCTGGAGTTCATTACCTTTGTGACTAGTTCAGCTATCATAACTTTGGGGTCCAGTCACTGGACCCATTATGTACCTTTGTAATCTTTTGACTACCGCCCACAGGATGGGTATGGGGTGCATAAAGATATTAAACTAAAGTGTGTGTGTGTGTGTGTGTGTGTGTGTGTGTGTGTGTGTGTGTGTGTGTGTGTGTGTGTGTGTGTGTGTGTGTGTGTGTGTGTGTGTGTGTGTGTGACTCAACAATCAATATTTGCACCAATAACTCATTACAGTTGTGACTGGGTGTGGAAGTGTGAATTGCTCATTACTCTATAATTTGTTCATGATTGTAGCCAAAGTATAAACGTAAGTAACCATTCTACAGAATTCATTACCTTTGTAACTTGTGAGCTCATTACCTTTGTACCTAGTTCAGCTATCAAAACTTTGGGGGCCCAGTCCCTGGACCCATTACGTACCTCTGTAATCTGTAAATACCTTTGTAACTTGTCATGATTGTGACCAGACTTACCTGGAGTTCATTACCTTTGTAAATTGTGAGTTCATTACCTTTGTAAATTGTGAGTTCATTACCTTTGTAAATTGTGAGTTCATTACCTCTGTAACTTGCTCAGCTATCAAAACTTTGGAGTCCAGTCCCTGGACCAATTATGTACCTCTGTAATCTTTTGACTACCGCCCACAGGATGGGTATGGGGTGCATAATAAACATATTAAACTAACTAACATTACTCAGTTTGTGGAGCTGAGCCTTTAACTGTTCATATGCCATTCTGTAATTAGTGGGCAATTCTGAATGGTTCAGTCTCCATGGAAGTCGTACCCAGTATTGTCCAGATTCAAATTTTACATCTCTCAGGTATTGCTCCTGAGTAAAAGAATTGTCTGGACTTTCTTCATTTACATTTGTTCCAATGCTGTCTAATTCCCACTATTTATGCACTGGTTCAACAACATCCTCTATAGAAGAATTATACTGGGGCACGATTTCATGAGTAAGACACACAGTTATGGTATTTGTAGTTTCCTCTAGTCATGAATTATTATTTCAAGGAATCCTACCATACATTACATAGCCTCCTGCAGTCTTCAAAAGGGTGGCACCACATTTCTTTACCATACCCTTTACAAAGGAGGCATAATAGTCACTACCTATCAAAATATTTATTGGGCCTACAGAATCATCACTTACACCAGAAGGTGCTAAATTTACATTATGTGAGAGTCTTTCTGTAGCTTTACTAAGCCCTACTGTAGATATTTTCTCTGGAAGTCTATCTACAATTACTGCATTAACAAGTTTTTTCTCATTGCCCAATCTGACAGTTACATAAACAGTGTCATACAATTGAGACCTTTTATCCGAGAGAAAACCAGATAATTTTAAAGTTGTGGGATCTCCCATCTGTACTTTCATACCATCAAGACATTTGCGTTTTATGAAAGTACGCTGTGATCCCTGGTCCAATAATGCATTTACATTTTTTTATTTATGCCTTTTATCATCAATTTTTACCTGTAACACAGGTAAGGCTACTTCAGCAAAACCGTCATTATTAACATTAGCAGCAATTTTTACATTAGCTGCTGTTGTGTCAGGATTGTCAACATTATCATTATTATCAACATTATCATATAGACCCTTACACATGACTATATGGTGTCTTCCTTTGTGACATTGATAACAGTTGTTTAATTTAGCATGACAATCCTTTGCATTGTGATTACCTAAACACCTGATACATCTGTCAAGTTCTTCCAATCTTTCAAATTTATCATTCCATGAATTGTATGCATTGCAATTCTTAGAAAAATGAGTACCCTTGCAGAAAAGACAATCTCTCTTTCCTTTGACTGGTTTCTTATTAACTGGGCTACTCTTAGGATGGTACTTATTCTTCTTACCTTGTGGAGAATCATTATTTCTGATTCCTGCTACTTGATATGCACCTATGCAACTCTTTTTAGGAAATGAAATTTGATTATTAACATTGGGATAATTTTTCCCTTTGTGAAACTTGACAGATACCTCAGAGTTATTATGTGTTGCATCTTTAAAATGAGTTGGTTGGCTGGTCTGCAACTGAACAATTAATTCTTGTAGACCTAGTCTTATTTCCTCCAGACCAAAATAACGCTTATGGTATTTATTCCAGAACCATTCAAGTGTTTTACAGCTTAATTTATTCTGTACAATGGCACTCAATAACCAGTCTGATTCCTTCAGATTATATTTATTACTTAAAGTTTTGAGAGTGCTCTCCAGTTTAACTCTAAACTGCTGTAAACCTTTGTAAGTGTGATCTGGAGATTTTAAATTAACAATGATATTCACTAGATCCTACCTACTTTGTTCTATATTACCATAAGTGACCTTCAACAAGTCAACTGCTTCCTTGTAAGAGTCATCTACATTGGGAAAGGCTTGTATGAGTATGTGAGCATCTCCTCTAATCTGTCCTTTGAGGTAAAATAATTTAGTTACACAGGCTAGGTCACTCCTGTCATGCACAGCTGCTTTAAAAAATGACCAAAACTCCTCCCAGTTTTCTCCAGGATTAAATACAGGTAAACATAATTCTGGGAATTTTGGCAAACACATCTTATTTGTTGGAGCAGACTGATTAACTGCCTGGTTTACACATTTTAATTTATTCAAGGCCTGACTTTTACAAGAAAGAATCTTTTCCTCTAATTCACAATACTGATTAATCATAAGATCTACTTCAGTCTCATCTACACAGTTTACTAATAAATCTCCTTCATATTTGTTGTAATATAATTTGTATGAATCATATCTATTCCCTAAAGCATCTAAATACAATTTTAAATCATCAGTGTTCACAGTTTCTTGATTCATTAATTCCAAGTGCTTATTATATGCCTTGGTTACATGAACTTTTCTAGCCTGTAGTGATGCTTTCTTTACTCTATATTCCATATGTTTGTCTTCTATATTAATTTTCTCATTTTCAGTCATGATGCAATGTATTAAATTCAACTTTATTAATAACACTGATTACAACTTACAACACTGATACAACTTACCTTTGAATAAATCCTAGCTACTTGTGCTTAGCAATTACATGTAAGAAAATAATATAAACTTCAAATGTACATTAATACAAACCTTTAGCCAGACTCGGCTTATCAAAATTAATATTATAAAAATTAACATAAATCCTTGCCAGAATTTGGCATAGCAAAATTAATATTATACACAATATAATCTTTAGCCACACTTGTCTTATCAATTACACATACACTGATATAAATCTTGGCCAGAATTGTCTTATCAAATTAATGTTGTACAAATACAATAATATAAATCCTAGCCACTTTGGCTTTGCAAAATTAATATTATACACATTAATATAATCTTTAGCCACCCTTGAGCTTAGCTTATCAAAATTAATATTGTAATAATTATAATCCACTACACAATAAGTAAATTTGTGAACTTAACATCCACCTCCTTCTGTCATTTCACATATAATTATTAAGTAATTAACTAATTAATGATTTCACTAATTACATCCGGTTCGAAGGACCAATGGGCAAATTAAATGTGGAAAATTACATTTATCTGAATGTATCATTATGCACATAACAGTAAATGAACAAATATAATTATTATTTATCAGTTAGACAAGTAGGAATTTGGGACACCTAGGTCGCAAAAAATGTCCCCCTTCGATACCTACCACTGTCATATCCACAAGTTGCTCTGGACCTATTACTTACAAATGAAATATGTATCACCAGGAATACTGGTAAATATATAAATTTGTGGACTGTATATCAAAATTAAAAAAGGATTATATATATATACACACATTTATATAACAGAAGGAGAATATATCTTAATCATAACACTCACCAATTTGACTAGAGGTTAATGTGTCATGTACAGGACCCCCCTTCCCTTTTGTCTACATTTATGAAAAATTTACTGGCCAGAATTTAAACATAAATTAGACAGCTTATCTGAGGTTCCTGGAATTGTCCTGTCCTGTCGCCTGATACTCAAATTATGCAGAAATGCACATCCAACAATTTTGGCTCCTATTTGAGAGGTGTCAGCCCAATTTTTAACCTCTAGAGCACGAAAATTCTTCACATTATATACTAACGTTTGTGTTGACCAGTTCAAACATGGCGAGTCTCTTCTGCCCAGGTGCAGCTTCCCATTTTTTATGACATAAATTTTATTAAATACAGTATGGCCATCTATTTACACATTACTATATTTCTGGAAAATATATACAGTATTTTCCACACCTGGGATATCTGGCTCAGTAACTCACGTGGCTTGTAGATCCACGTGACATCGCCCACACCCCACGTGGCATCGGGATCCACGTGGCTTGCTGATCTATGTGGCATGCCAATCTGCATGGCTTGCTGATCTATGTGGCATGCTGATCCGTGTAGCTTCAAGTGGCCTCGGGCACTTGGATACACAGCTCTGGCAATGAATTCACATGGAAAACAGCAGAAAGCACTGCACAGGGAGTGGGCAGTGGTGAGTGGTGTATGGTAGGTTGGTGAGGTGTGAGAGTACAGCAGGGTGAGGCAAGGAACGGCCACTTCCTCCTCTCCCACAAACACGTGGAGAAACTCACACTGGATGCAGAAATCACCACAAAACTCACCTCTGGCTTGCTGAAACAGCTGTGCTGAGCTGAACAACAACAGCAACATACAAGTGATGCTGAACACGTGACTTGAGAAACAGTGTGGGACGCTGTAGTGTGGGGTCACTGGTTTGCCACTTACAATTCTCGAAGAAATTCGGCAAATTTCGGCTAGATCCTGCTTGTACCTGTGTCTGGATGCTCGAACGTGCAGACACGACATCAGAATAACTCATTGAGAGACGGATGCTTCTTGTATAGGGTGATAAAGTGAACATGACTTCATACCTCTTCCTTCCTCTCTCTGGGCAAACACAACTGCTGCGACCACCGCTTCCCACCAATGTTTAATGCGATTATTCGGTGAGATGCAGTGGCTTGGAGTCAATGATAAAGGTCTTCCCGAGGCTTCTTAACTTTATTTGTAATGTCATGGTGGGTACACAGGCTTGTGTGTTGTGCCCATGGCCCGGGAGGGCCATCCCATGAGAGGAGCTAGTAGTAGACCTTGTTTCTACCTGCTAGGCCACTGTGTGAGTGCGAGTGTGTGGGACCAGCTTCCCACAGAACTGGACAGGCCCAGAGGGCAGCACTTTAGTGGCGCAAAATATGAACTGAGCTGGCAGACAGTACAGGCTGTCTACAATACGAGGTGGGAGTCTCAGTATCATAGGTTATGTTGATGACACAACTGTCCTAGTGAGTGGGAGGGAGGGATTGGAGGGTCTGGAGAGAGTTATAGATGCTTTTGGGATGACAACAGGTATGGCAGTGAATGTGCATAAATCAAAGCTCATGAAATTGGGTGAATGGGATGGGTGGGAGGGCGGGGGTGAGGGAGTGAGGTGGTGTGTCGTGGACCGGGTGAAAATTTGTGGAGTTGTGTATATGGGTAATGCTCAGATGGCGAGGGAGGTTAATTCAAATGGTGTGGTAGATAGAGTATTGGGAAGATTGACAGGATTGCGGCCGACACATCTTACGTTACACCAGAGGGTCATTGTGGTCAATGTGCTTTTGTACAGCAAAATATGGCATGTGGCAGCTTTGTACCCTTTGGTGTATGGGCATGTCCGGAGATTGTTGAGCAGAGTTTTCCATTTTATCTGGGGTTCAGGATGCGATTGGCTGAGAATGGAGGTGGTAACACTTCTGGCGGCCTTGGGAGGGCTGGGGTTAATTCACTTGGAAAGAAGGTTGAAGTGTGTATATGTGAAACATGGGTTTCTAAGGGTTCGGGGGGAGGGGAGTGGAGGGTTGGGGATGCTGCAGGGAGATATTCGGAGATGGTGGAAGGGATGGGATTTGAGAGATGGCGAGGAGTTGTTGCGTCTATTAATGACGGTCAGAGATCCGAGCAATATGCGGGCAGGGTCCATAGAGAGGAAGTTATGGCCTAGGGTGGCAGTGGCAATGGAAGGAGTGTACCCGATATACGCATGGAAAGACATTTGGGGTCGATTAAAAGGGTTACACATCCGGCCGCGAGTGAGGGAGGTAATGTATAGGTTTCTTCACGGAATATTGCCGTCTGGGGTTGTATTACGAAATAGGCGAATAAGGGAGGGTGGGGAGTGTCGGGTTTGTGGGGTAGATGAATCAGCTTTTCATGTAGTTTATTTTTGCGAAAGCCTAGGGGTTGTGCAGGAATGGTTAGGGAAAGTAATCCGGTATGTGGGGGAAAAGGGTTGTCGGTTTTGAGAGCGCTCAGTTTAGATGAAGGTGGGGTAGGGGTAAAGGTTCAAAGGGCAGTGGATTGCTTAGTGGTTGATTTCGTGTTTATATCATGGGCAATGAGAGACAAAGGGGCGGAGGAACGTAGGATGGCCATAGTAGCATCCTTTTATAGAACAAAGTGTCGCAACAGGGAAATATATGGTGGGAGGTGGGAGAGGATTTCTCGGAGGGCTATAGGGACTTTCTTTTGAGGGATTTATGGACTTTATGAGCGGTCAGCGGCATGAACGGGCTGGCCTTTCCCGGGGGAAGTTGTGTGTTGCAGAGGTCGATTGTGTGTGAATGTGGAATTGTGTGTGGAAAGGTAATTGAGGTGAGTTTTGAGTGTGACACATTAAGAGGTGTGATAAGTTTTCTCCAATAGGATTAACGCCAATTGTCTGATAATCTACTGCTTTATTTTACATATTGTGTGTGGTAATATTGATTTACGGTAATGACATTGTAATTTAGAGTTTTACTCTAATAATTGCATGCATTTGCTCCAACTTGTTTTCTAGGTGCCTTGCACTGCATAGTGTTGATGCTGTGATCATGCACGGTGTCCAGAGATATGTTGTGATATGTTTGTATTAGTGTCTGTGCATTATTGTTCGTCACTGGTGATCTGCAATTTTCAGTTTTGTCTCGAGAGTAAAGAGTTTAATGTACGTCAGATGGTGTAAATAAAGTTGGCAACAGTGGTGTTATTTATAGGTTTTCGTGGTTAGGTGTGCGCTAGGCACAGTCTTTGTGTTACTTATGTCATGGTTATATTTTGTGTTGTATTGTACTGTTGTCAATAGCACTATGTTATGTCCATATAAGCTGTATAGATTTTGAATGTCAAAGTTGAAGCTGTGTTATTGTTTTTTAACGTTTGGAATTGCATGTTTAAATGTGTAGAAGCTTACATGTGTTGGGTTTTTGAGACTAAGTTTGTATCTATGGCATTGTAGTAATTTTGTATGTCTTTGTGACTTTTCTGTATCACCATTGTTGTGTAATACATATTGTTATGTAACTGAACCATTAGGACAATTACATAAATTAATGTTTTGATCATTGCTGTGTGACATTAGATTAGGTAACATCCATTGTTTGTAGTATGTTAGGTTGTAAATAGTGGAGTGGTTGGATAACCACGGGGGGGGGGGGGGTAATATGTCTGTGTGTAATATGTTCAGTGCAATGAATTGCATGGTCTGTAGACGATTACATCATTAATGTGGGAAGAACATGGATGTCTCTGAGGGTACAGATTACGTACCATTTCGAGGGATGTGTATATAAAAAAGTTGTTCATATTGTGTAATTCTGTTGGGTAGCTGCAACAGGTTTGGGTTAAGTGACAGGATGAGGGAACAGAGAGGGGGGGAGGGGAGTTGTACCCACACGGAGTTGTAAGTGTGGTGTGTAATGTTAGCTGTAGGTAGGATTGTGTTAATTTTATAGCCCTACATGAGTTTTATATATTATGTTTTTGTAATGTCATGTTTTAAATAAAATAAAAAAAATAACTGTTCAGTGTTAGAAGGGAAGATACCATATTGTAATGTACAAG
The DNA here is from genome assembly GCF_038502225.1 of Cherax quadricarinatus. Classification (NCBI taxonomy): domain Eukaryota; kingdom Metazoa; phylum Arthropoda; class Malacostraca; order Decapoda; family Parastacidae; genus Cherax; species Cherax quadricarinatus. The sequence goes on along the minus strand of NC_091323.1, from coordinate 6,723,919 downwards.
GGTGTGTATCATAATAATAATAATAATGATGATAACCCTGGCACAGCTGTTGTAACTGATGATGGAATTACTGAAGTAGTCTTACCTATAATTACTGAAGTAGTCTTACCTATAATTACTGAAGTAGTCTTACCTATAATTACTGAAGTAGTCTTACCCATAATTACTGAAGTAGTCTTACCCATAATTACTGAAGTAGTCTTACCCATAATTACTGAAGTAGTCTTACCCATAATTACTGAAGTAGTCTTACCCATAATTACTGAAGTAGTCTTACCCATAATTACTGAAGTAGTCTTACCCATAATTACTGAAGTAGTCTTACCCATAATGAATGTGACTATTCGGGTTAAAAGGAGTAAATAAAAAAAATGTAAGTGTATTTTTGGATCAAGGATCCCAGCTCACATTTATAAAATGTAGTTGCCTTAAAGGTATGACAGTGCAAAACAGGAAACCTGAAAACTTGAAACTATCTGGATTTTTATAGGACAAAAAGTCCCAGAAGTATGACACAGCATGGGGTTTATTAATGTCGGTGTGGGCAGTGAGAAGAAAAATGCAGTCCTAGGTGATAGGCTGCCAGAGAGAATAACTACAGTTGGGCTCCTCTTTAAAGGGGGCTCTTTGTCTTGGTAAAGAGGCTGTTGGTCTGATGAACTGGAGCTTATGGCCTTCTTCCTCAGACCGAACCTAATAACCCCCCAAACTTTCCTTCCCTATCCCATCCCTCCTTTCCCTTTCCTCCTCCTCTCTCCATCCCCTTCCTGTTTTCAGCCTTTGGGGTTCTCTCCTCGAGCATTCTAGTTCCTAGGCAGGGGAAGGGTACTGTGGTCCATCCCATTCCATAGAGTCCTTGGTGGTGGTGTAGTTCGCCATGGAATCTGGATCAACTGGTAATGTCCTGTTCCCTTTCTGGTCTCCGGGGGGGATGGCCGGCTTTGGGTATTTTTCGGGTGACAGGTGTACCTCTGGAGGCTGCCTGCTGGATTTCAGGAGGTGGTGGCTGAAGGAGGTATGCTTTGTGGCAAGTATCCAACTGCCCTCTCTTTTGTCCACCGAGGTGACTCGGTAAATGTGATGTTACTATCCTGGACTGCTGGTTTGCTGGCATGAAGGATAAGGTATAGCACGGGTTCCATGCCGCATCTTCACTACTGGTGGTGCTGAGGTCCTCTTGGGTACGAAGGGGGGTTTACAGCCCTTTCATTCCTCCTAGGAGGGATAGGTCCTAGGAGCTATCTTTTCCTTTTTTTCTATGAAAAAAGAAAAAAAAAGAAAGAAGTGATATAACCATGGACTCCCAAATATACATGAAACTGCTCCTCCTGGACCCCTTTCTGCTACTGCACCCTGTTCTGACCCTACCTCATTATTTGGCCATTCGTCGGACCTGTCTAATGCTGCTGTACCTTCTGCTGGTGCTATTTTGTCACTCGCTCCAGGTACCGAAGTTCTGCCCGACTCCTTTCATATATCCGATCTCTGCACATCTTTGAGCGTACCTCTGGTGTCTTCCCCTATGGTGCGACGATTCTCGGATCACCTGCCCATCTCAAGTCGGATCACCTATGGTCCCACACCCAAACGACCACCAGTGACAGCTCATCTATAGGGGCTGCTGAGCTGCAGTCCCCCCAGATGCTCACTGCCAATTTGCAACTGACAAACATATTACAGGAAAAATCTGTTGTATGTTGTTTTCAATGCATTTATAAGCAAATTTTTGGTGAAACGAGATAAAAATTATCAAAAACAAAAGTTTGATGCGGTACAATAGTATAGATATTACTGGCGCTACATCTGGCAGTGAGAAGCTGCACTGGTCTGTTTACATTGTGAGTATGAGCTTCATAACGCATGGCCGGTATTGGTGTTGTTGGCCGCTTAAATTCTTTTCAATGGCATTAAATTTAATTACCATTTGATAAACGATGGCTGTGGAAATTAGAGTAAACTCAGTTAAATATTTACAAAGTATTAACTTTTCGCAGTTGATTTTAAGTGAAAAAGTAAAGATACAAGAAAGAGGACGACATATGCCAATTTGATCCATTCTACAAAAATGTACGAACAGGAACAAAAAATGTACGCACCAGTTTAGTGTCAGTGTTTACCAGAAAAGTGAATGGCTTTGTGGATGTGACGAAAAAGAATGCTTTATTCTGTTTTCCATGATTACTATTTGGTGGAGACTCTTCATGGACAAAAAGTGGCAAGATTGACTTGAGGCATTTACCACAAAAAGTAATGAAACATGAGCAGTCAACCAAGCATATAAATAACATTATCGATTTGTCAATGCTGGGCAAAGTGAACATTGCAGTTCATATTGATTCAGCATACAAGATTTCAATAGCGAAACACGATGAAGAGGTTGAAAACACAAATAGTTGTAACATCACCCCAGCTAGCAATGTCTCCACCAGTACGTATATGTGAACGCTTATCATTATTAAATTTAGTTTAATTTTAAAAATTATTACAGAGAATGTGTGAAGTGAAATGAGTCGCCATTCTCAGAGTGAGCATCTGTTTACCTCGTGGTTCCTGTCCCAAGGATAGTGAAGGTTTTATATGGAGTCACGACTTCTAACCCGGGACAAACCAACGGATACCTCGTCCTGCTGGAATAAGAATTGTGTCGGTGTAGCAGGACATTTGTAGATGAATGGTTCAGAGAACCGACATGTTGATAAATTAGACACATGTGCAACTCTTGGGTATCTTTATTGAGGAAACGTTTCGCCACACAGTGGCTTCATCAGTCCATACGTAGGAGACACTTGAAGAACAGGAGGAGAATGATGAGACTGATGGACTGAACACATCGACTCAAGGTTGAGGGACTGATTACCTCATTCTCCTCCTGTTCTTCAAGTTTCTCCTACGTATGGACTGATGAAGCCACTGTGTGGCGAAACGTTTCCTCAATAAAGATACCCAAGAGTTGCACATGTGTCTAATTTATCAACATGTCGGTTCTCTGAACCATTCATCTACAAACCTGTCAGACACTGCAATTTCTTGGGATCTTAATGCTTAGGAATTCTTCGCTTGCCTAATTCTTGGGCACGACCTACTTCCACATTGAACAAATGTGACACCACCTATGACTGCTGCACCTCTCCTGCCATACGGTTTATAAGCTGCTTCTCCGCTCATATGCCATATTCTATTCAAGACTGATGGGCTGAACACATCGACTCAAGGTTGAGGGACTGATTACCTCATTATCCTCCTGTTCTTCAAGTTTCTCCTACGTATGGACTGATGAAGCCACTGTGTGGCGAAACGTTTCCTCAATAAAGATACCCAAGAGTTGCACATGTGTCTAATTTATTAGCAGGACATTGAAATGAGATGGTGAATGGAGGAAATAAGGAGCATCAATCACCCACAGTTAAGTAACCCTTCTAGCTATAGCAAACTGATACTGGCCAGTTAGGTATGTTGTAATTGGATAGGTTGGGGGTGATCCAGCTACATCAAGTGACCACCAGAGAATATCTGGTAAGTGGTGGTATTATATACAAGTGTTTTTTCCTTGATGGATACATACATGTGCAACCTACCCCGCCCCCCTTCATTCAGTTAAACTAATATAATTTATACAGTCCACAATTAATCAGTAGTGCCGTACGTGTGGGTGCTTGTGAAGGCTTACTCAGCTCTGTAACAACTTCAGACAGTATTACCAAGGCTGGCTCCTCCTCAGGAAAATTAATGAATAGAAAAAGAAATAATAATTCACAAAGATAAACACTTTATTATTTATTAAATCAAACATAAAGCAATAAAACATGAAAGATATATCCTATTTGAAAGAAAAATGAAAAATGAAATGAATAAAATAACACTTGAACTCAACGCTAATATATATAGGGGTGTCTGGTGTTTACCTGGAGTTTACCTGGAGAGAGTTCCGGGGGTCAACGCCCCCGCGGCCCGGTCTGTGACCAGGAGTCCTGGTGGATCAGAGCCTGATCAACCAGGCTGTTACTGCTGCCTGCACGCAAGCCAACGTACGAGCCACAGCCCGGCTGATCAGGAACCGACTTTAGGTGCTTGTCCAGTGCCAGCTTGAAGACTGCCAGGGGTCTGTTGGTAATCCCCCTTATGTATGCTGGGAGGCAGTTGAACAGTCTCGGGCCCCTGACACTTATTGTATGATCTCTTAACGTGCTAGTGACACCCCTGCTTTTCATTGGGGGGATGTTGCATCTTCTGCCAAATCTTTTGCTTTCGTAGTGAGTGATTTTCGTGTGCAAGTTCGGTACTAGTCCCTCTAGGATTTTCCAGGTGTATATAATCATGTATCTCTCCCTCCTGCATTCCAGGGAATACAGGTTTAGGAACCTCAAGCGCTCCCAATAATTGAGGTGTTTTATCTCCGTTATGCGCGCCGTGAAAGTTCTCTGTACATTTTCTAGGTCGGCAATTTCACCTGCCTTGAAAGGTGCTGTCAGTGTGCAGCAATATTCCAGCCTAGATAGAACAAGTGACCTGAAGAGTGTCATCATGGGCTTGGCCTCCCTAGTTTTGAAGGTTCTCATTATCCATCCTGTCATTTTTCTAGCAGACACGATTGATGCAATGTTATGGTCCTTGAAGGTGAGATCCTCCGACAGGATCACTCCCAGGTCTTTGACGTTGGTGTTTCGCTCTATTTTGTGGCCAGAATTTGTTTTGTACTCTGATGAAGATTTAATTTCCTCATGCTTACCATATCTGAGTAATTGAAATTTCTCATCGTTGAACTTCATATTGTTTTCTGCAGCCCACTGAAAGATTTGGTTGATGTCCGCCTGGAGCTTTGCAGTGTCAGCAATGGAAGACATTGTCATGCAGATTCGGGTGTCATCTGCAAAGGAAGACACGGTGCTGTGGCTGACATCCTTGTCTATGTCGGATATGAGGATGAGGAACAAGATGGGAGCGAGTACTGTGCCTTGTGGAACAGAGCTTTTCACCGTAGCTGCCTCGGACTTTACTCTGTTGACGACTACTCTCTGTGTTCTGTTAGTGAGGAAATTATAGATCCATCGACCGACTTTTCCTGTTATTCCTTTAGCACGCATTTTGTGCGCTATTACGCCATGGTCACACTTGTCGAAGGCTTTTGCAAAGTCTGCATATATTACATCTGCATTCTTTTTGTCTTCTAGTGCATCTAGGACCTTGTCGTAGTGATTCAATAGTTGAGACAGACAGGAGCGACCTGTTCTAAACCCATGTTGCCCTGGGTTGTGTAACTGATGGGTTTCTAGATGGGTGGTGATCTTGCTTCTTAGGACCCTTTCAAAGATTTTTATGATATGGGATGTTAGTGCTATTGGTCTGTAGTTCTTTGCTGTTGCTTTACTGCCCCCTTTGTGGAGTGGGGCTATGTCTGTTGTTTTTAGTAACTGTGGGACGACCCCCGTGTCCATGCTCCCTCTCCATAGGATGGAAAAGGCTCGTGATAGGGGCTTCTTGCAGTTCTTGATGAACACAGAGTTCCATGAGTCTGGCCCTGGGGCAGAGTGCATGGGCATGTCATTTATCGCCTGTTCGAAGTCATTTGGCGTCAGGATAACATCGGATAGGCTTGTGTTAATCAAATTTTGTGGCTCTCTCATAAAAAATTCATTTTGATCTTCGACTCTCAGTCTGGTTAGCGGCTTGCTAAAAACTGAGTCATATTGGGACTTGAGTAGCTCACTCATTTCCTTGCTGTCATCTGTGTAGGACTCATCTTGTTTAAGTAGGGGCCCAATACTGGACGTTGTTCTCGATTTTGATTTGGCATAGGAGAAGAAATACTTTGGGTTTCTTTTGATTTCATTTATGGCTTTTAGTTCTTCCCGCGATTCCTGACTCCTAAAGGATTCTTTTAGCTTAAGTTCGATGCTTGCTATTTCTCTGACCAGTGTCTCCCTACGCATTTCAGATATATTGACCTCTTTTAGCCGCTCTGTTATTCTTTTCCGTCGCCTGTAAAGGGAGCGCCTGTCTCTTTCTGTTTTACATCTACTCCTCCTTTTTCTTAGAGGAATAAGCCTTGTGCATACATCGAGTGCCACCGAGTTAATCTGCTCTAGGCATAAGTTTGGGTCTGTGTTGCTTAGTATATCTTCCCAGCTTATATCGGTTAGGACTTGGTTTACTTGGTCCCACTTTATGTTTTTGTTATTGAAGTTGAATTTGGTGAATGCTCCCTCGTGACTAATCTCATTATGTCGGTCTGGGGCTCTGCGCATACATGACTGAACCTCAATTATGTTGTGATCTGAGTATATTGTTTAAGATATGGTGACATTTCTTATCAGATCATCATTGTTAGTGAAGATGAGGTCTAGTGTATTCTCCAGTCTAGTAGGCTCTATTATTTGCTGGTTTAAATTGAATTTTGTGCAGAGATTTAAAAGCTCGCGTGAGTCTGAGTTTTCATCAGCGCTGCCTCCTGGTGTTATTACTGCAACAATATTATTTGCTATATTCCTCCATTTTAGGTACCTTAAGTTGAAATCCCCCAGGAGCAAGATGTTGGGTGCAGGAGCTGGAAGGTTTTCCAGACAGTGGTCAATTTTTAACAGCTGTTCCTGGAATTGCTGGGATATTGCATCCAGAGGCTTGTAGACTACCACAATGACTAGGTTTTGGTTCTCGATCTTTACTGCTAAAACTTCCACTACATCATTTGAGGCATTTAGCAGTTCTGTGCAAACAAGTGACTCTGCAATGTACAGGCCAAACCCCCCCTTTTGCCTGTTCACTCTGTCACATCTGTATAGGTTGTAACCTGGGATCCATATTTCGTTGTCCAGGTGATCCTTTATGTGGGTCTCAGTGAAAGCCGCGAACATTGCCTTTGCCTCTGCAAGCAGTCCACGGATGAAAGGTATTTTGTTGTTTGTTGCTGGCTTTAGACCCTGTATATTTGCAAAGAAGAATGTCATCGGACTGGTGGTATTGTTGGTACTGGGGGGGGATTTTTTTTCCGGCATTAGTATCTGTATCTGTTGGTTTGGAGTGGAGACCATCGACTGTTGTTCCACTCCAGGAATGACTGGATTTGGTGTACGATTTCTGCCATTTCCTGCCAGTTTTTTTTCCTTCTTGGCACTAAAAAACCTCTCCCTCTTGAGTGGCTGTGGCTACCCAGGTATTCCCATGGCCTGGATGTTTAGTATCTTTTTGTCCCCTTTAGATGGTATGCCTGGCAATTTAAGTTATAGCACAGTCTTTCCTGTACTGAAGAGGTACACAGTTCAGGGTGAAAAAGCTTACAGGAAGGGAGTTTGCATTTTCCTGTTGTCATATGGGCATGGCATTTTCTAGGGTGGTCATAGTTGCACGTCCCATCTGTTTTTCCAGATTTCCCATGCCAGCAGATACCGAGTGCATAGTATGTGCACAGGCTTGGTTTCCGTTTGCCTTGGGTTTCTGTGACTGTATTCCCTGTTGGTGCATGTTACCCTGTCTTACTTCTATCCTCCCTAGCACCAACAATGGAGCTCCCACCAGTTGTTTTTGGTAATATATCCTCACTATTGCTAGTGGAGTCCTCTTGTTTGCTATTTCCTGCGGTATTTCTAGTTTGCAATATTGGTTTTATCTTATCTTTGACTACACATGTTTCCCTACTATGGCTCCTGTCCCCTATGAGGTCATTTATATGTATTCCTTCCTGCGTATAATTCCCGACTACCTGGACAAAATCTCCAGCTTCACCATTACTGTCTCCCAGGACAGCATCTCCAGCTTCCCCATTACTGTCTCCCAGGACAGCATCTCCAGCTTCACCATTACTGTCTCCCAGGACAGCACCTCCAGCTTCACCATTACTGTCTCCCAGGACAGCACCTCCAGCTTCACCATTACTGTCTCACAGGACAGCACTATCAGCCCCCCATTTACTGACTACCAGGACATCATCTCCAGCCTTACAGTTTCTGACTACATGGCCAGTATCAAGGGCAGTACCATTCAGCCCAGACTTTTTATGTTCCCATCTGTGGCTGACATCCTTGTCTATGTCAGATATGAGGATGAGGAACAAGATGGGAGCGAGTACTGTGCCTTGTGGAACAGAGCTTTTCACCGTGCCTGCCTCGGACTTTACTCTGTTGACTACTAATCTCTGTGTTCTGTTAGTGAGGAAATTATAGATCCATCGACCGACTTTTCCTGTTATTCCTTTAGCACGCATTTTGTGCGCTATTACGCCATGGTCACACTTGTCGAAGGCTTTTGCAAAGTCTGTATATATTACATCTGCATTCTTTTTGTCTTCTAGTGCATCTAGGACCTTGTCGTAGTGATCCAATAGTTGAGACAGACAGGAGCGACCTGTTCTAAACCCATGTTGCCCTGGGTTGTGTAGCTGATGGGTTTCTAGATGGGTGGTGATCTTGCTTCTTAGGACTCTTTCAAAGATTTTTATGATATGGGATGTTAGTGCTATCGGTCTGTAGTTCTTTGCTGTTGCTTTACTGCCCCCTTTGTGGAGTGGGGCTATGTCTGTTGTTTTTAGTAACTGTGGGACGACCCCCGTGTCCATGCTCCCTCTCCATAGGATGGTAAAGGCTCGTGATAGGGGCTTCTTGCAGTTCTTGATGAACACGGAGTTCCATGAGTCTGGCCCTGGGGCAGAGTGCATGGGCATGTCATTTATCGCCTGTTCGAAGTCATTTGGCGTCAGGATAACATCAGATAGGCTTGTGTTAACCAAATTCTGTGGCTCTCTCATAAAAAATTCATTTTGATCGTCGACTCTCAGTCTGGTTAGTGGCTTGCTAAAAACTGAGTCATATTGGGACTTGAGTAGCTCACTCATTTCCTTGCTGTCATCTGTGTAGGACCCATCTTGTTTAAGTAAGGGCCCAATACTGGACGTTGTTCTCGACTTTGATTTGGCATAGGAGAAGAAATACTTTGGGTTTCTTTCGATTTCATTTATGGCTTTTAGTTCTTCCCACGATTCCTGACTCCTATAAGATTCCTTTAGCTTAAGTTCGATGTTTGCTATTTCTCTGACAAATGTCTCCCTACGCATTTCAGATAGATTGACCTCTTTTAGCCGCTCTGTTATTCTTTTCCGTCGCCTGTAAAGAGAGCGCCTGTCTCTTTCTATTTTACATCTACTCCTCCTTTTTCTTAGAGGAATAAGTCTTGTGCATACATCGAGTGCCACCAAGTTAATCTGTTCTAGGCATAAGTTGGGGTCTGTGTTGCTTAGTATATCTTCCCAGCTTATATCGGTTAGGACTTGGTTTACTTGGTCCCACATTATGTTTTTTTATTGAAGTTGAATTTGGTGAATGCTCCCTCGTGACTAATCTCATTTTGTCGGTCTGGGGCTCTGCGCATACATGTCTGAACCTCAATTATGTTGTGATCTGAGTATATTGTTTTTGATATGGTGACATTTCTTATCAGATCATCATTGTTAGTGAAGATGAGGTCTAGTGTATTCTCCAGTCTACTAGGCTCTATTATTTGCTGGTTTAAATTGAATTTTGAGCAGAGATTTAAAAGCTCGCGTGAGTGTGAGTTTTCATCAGCGCTGCCTCCTGGTGTTATTACTGCAACAATATTATTTGCTATATTCCTCCATTTTAGGTACCTTAAGTTGAAATCCCCCAGGAGCAAGATGTTGGGTGCAGGAGCTGGAAGGTTTTCCAGACAGTGGTCAATTTTTAACAGCTGTTCCTGGAATTGCTGGGATATTGCATCCAGAGGCTTGTAGACTACCACAATGACTAGGTTTTGGTTCTCGATCTTTACTGCTAAAACTTCCACTACATCATTTGAGGCATTTAGCAGTTCTGTGCAAACAAGTGACTCTGCAATGTACAGGCCAAACCCCCCCTTTTGCCTGTTCACTCTGTCACATCTGTATAGGTTGTAACCTGGGATCCATATTTCGTTGTCCAAGTGATCCTTTATGTGGGTCTCAGTGAAAGCCGCGAACATTGCCTTTGCCTCTGCAAGCAGTCCACGGATGAAAGGTATTTTGTTGTTTGTTGCTGGCTTTAGACCCTGTATATTTGCAAAGAAGAATGTCATCGGACTGGTGGTATTGTTGGTACTGGGGGGGGATTTTTTTTCCGGCATTAGTATCTGTATCTGTTGGTTTGGAGTGGAGACCATCGACTGTGGTTCCACTCCAGGAATGACTGGATTTGGTGTACGATTTCTGCCATTTCCTGCCAGTTTTTTTTCCTTCCTGGCACTAAAAAACCTCTCCCTCTTGAGTGGCTGTGGCTACCCAGGTATTCCCATGGCCTGGATGTTTTGTATCTTTTTGTCCCCTTTAGATGGTATGCCTGGCAATTTAAGTTATAGCACAGTCTTTCCTGTACTGAAGAGGTACACAGTTCAGGGTGAAAAAGCTTACAGGAAGGGAGTTTGCATTTTCCTGTTGTCATATGGGCATGGCATTTTCTAGGGTGGTCATAGTTGCACGTCTCATCTGTTTTTCCAGATTTCCCATGCCAGCAGATACCGAGTGCATAGTATGTGCACAGGCTTGGTTTCCGTTTGCCTTGGGTTTCTGTGACTGTATTCCCTGTTGGTGCATGTTACCCTGTCTTACTTCTATCCTCCCTAGCACCAACAATGGAGCTCCCACCAGTTGTTTTTGGTAATATATCCTCACTATTGCTAGTGGAGTCCTCTTGTTTGCTATTTCTTGCGGTATTTCTAGTTTGCAATATTGGTTTTATCTTATCTTTGACTACACTTGTTTCCCTACTATGGCTCCTGTCCCCTATGAGGTCATTTATATGTATTCCTTCCTGCGTATAATTCCCGACTACCTGGACAAAATCTCCAGCTTCACCATTACTGTCTCCCAGGACAGCATCTCCAGCTTCCCCATTACTGTCTCCCAGGACAGCATCTCCAGCTTCACCATTACTGTCTCCCAGGACAGCACCTCCAGCTTCACCATTACTGTCTCCCAGGACAGCACCTCCAGCTTCCCCATTACTGTCTCCCAGGACAGCACTATCAGCCCCCCATTTACTGACTACCAGGACATCATCTCCAGCCTTACAGTTTCTGACTACATGGCCAGTATCAAGGGCAGTACCATTCAGCCCAGACTTTTTATGTTCCCATCTGTGGCTGACATCCTTGTCTATGTCAGATATGAGGATGAGGAACAAGATGGGAGCGAGTACTGTGCCTTGTGGAACAGAGCTTTTCACCGTGCCTGCCTCGGACTTTACTCTGTTGACTACTAATCTCTGTGTTCTGTTAGTGAGGAAATTATAGATCCATCGACCGACTTTTCCTGTTATTCCTTTAGCACGCATTTTGTGCGCTATTACGCCATGGTCACACTTGTCGAAGGCTTTTGCAAAGTCTGTATATATTACATCTGCATTCTTTTTGTCTTCTAGTGCATCTAGGACCTTGTCGTAGTGATCCAATAGTTGAGACAGACAGGAGCGACCTGTTCTAAACCCATGTTGCCCTGGGTTGTGTAGCTGATGGGTCTCTAGATGGGTGGTGATCTTGCTTCTTAGGACTCTTTCAAAGATTTTTATGATATGGGATGTTAGTGCTATCGGTCTGTAGTTCTTTGCTGTTGCTTTACTGTCCCCTTTGTGGAGTGGGGCTATGTCTGTTGTTTTTAGTAACTGTGGGACGACCCCCGTGTCCATGCTCCCTCTCCATAGGATGGTAAAGGCTCGTGATAGGGTCTTCTTGCAGTTCTTGATGAACACGGAGTTCCATGAGTCTGGCCCTGGGGCAGAGTGCATGGGCATGTCATTTATCGCCTGTTCGAAGTCATTTGGCGTCAGGATAACATCAGATAGGCTTGTGTTAACCAAATTCTGTGGCTCTCTCATAAAAAATTCATTTTGATCGTCGACTCTCAGTCTGGTTAGTGGCTTGCTAAAAACTGAGTCATATTGGGACTTGAGTAGCTCACTCATTTCCTTGCTGTCATCTGTGTAGGACCCATCTTGTTTAAGTAAGGGCCCAATACTGGACGTTGTTCTCGACTTTGATTTGGCATAGGAGAAGAAATACTTTGGGTTTCTTTCGATTTCATTTATGGCTTTTAGTTCTTCCCGCGATTCCTGAATCCTATAAGATTCCTTTAGCTTAAGTTCGATGTTTGCTATTTCTCTGACCAATGTCTCCCTACGCATTTCAGATAGATTGACCTCTTTTAGCCGCTCTGTTATTCTTTTCCGTCGCCTGTAAAGAGAGCGCCTGTCTCTTTCTATTTTACATCTACTCCTCCTTTTTCTTAGAGGAATAAGTCTTGTGCATACATCGAGTGCCACCAAGTTAATCTGTTCTAGGCATAAGTTGGGGTCTGTGTTGCTTAGTATATCTTCTCAGCTTATATCGGTTAGGACTTGGTTTACTTGGTCCCACATTATGTTTTTTTATTGAAGTTGAATTTGGTGAATGCTCCCTCGTGACTAATCTCATTTTGTCGGTCTGGGGCTCTGCGCATACATGTCTGAACCTCAATTATGTTGTGATCTGAGTATATTGTTTTTGATATGGTGACATTTCTTATTAGATCATCATTGTTAGTGAAGATGAGGTCTAGTGTATTCTCCATTCTAGTAGGCTCTATTATTTGCTGGTTTAAATTGAATTTTGTGCAGAGATTTAAAAGCTCGTGTGAGTGTGAGTTTTCATCAGAGCTGCCTCCTGGTGTTATTACTGCAACAATATTATTTGCTATATTCCTCCATTTTAGGTGCCTTAAGTTGAAATCCCCCAGGAGCAAGATGTTGGGTGCAGGAGCTGGAAGATTTTCCAGACAGTGGTCAATTTTTAACAGCTGTTCCTGGAATTGCTGGGATGTTGCATCCAGAGGCTTGTAGACTACCACAATGACTAGGTTTTGGTTCTCAACCTTTACTGCTAAAACTTCCACTACATCATTTGAGGCATTAAGCAGTTCTGTGCAAACAAGTGACTCTGCAATGTACAGGCCAACCCCTCCCTTTTGCCTGTTCACTCTGTCACATCTGTATAGGTTGTAACCTGGGATCCATATTTCGTTGTCTAAGTGATCCTTTATGTTGGTCTCAGTGAAAACCGCGAACATTGCCTTTGCCTCTGCAAGCAGTCCACGGATGAAAGGTATTTTGTTGTTTGTTGCTGGCTTTAGACCCTGTATATTTGCAAAGAAGAATGTCATCGGACTGGTGGTATTGTTGGTACTGGGTTTTTTTTTTCCGGCATTAGTATCTGTATCTGTTGGTTTGGAGTGGAGGCCATCGACTGTGGTTCCACTCCAGGAATGACTGGATTTGGTGTACAATTTCTGCCATTTCCTGCCAGTTTTTTTTCCTTCCTGGCACTAAAAAACCTCTCCCTCTTGAGTGGCTGTGGCTACCCAGGTTTTCCCATGGCCTGGATGTTTCGTATCTTTTTGTCCCCTTTAGATGGTATGCCTGGCAATTTAAGTTATAGCACAGTCTTTCCTGTACTGAAGAGGTACACAGTTCAGGGTGAAAAAGCTTACAGGAAGGGAGTTTGCATTTTCCTGTTGTCATATGGGCATGGCATTTTCTAGGGTGGTCATAGTTGCACGTCCCATCTGTTTTTCCAGATTTCCCATGCCAGCAGATACCGAGTGCATAGTATGTGCAGAGGCTTGGTTTCCGTTTGCCTAGGGTTTCTGTGACTGTATTCCCTGTTGGTGCATGTTTCCCTGTCTTACTTCTATCCTCCCTAGCACCAACAATGGAGCTCCCACCAGTTGTTTTTGGTAATATATCCTCACTATTGCTAGTGGAGTCCTCTTGTTTGCTATTTCCTGCGGTATTTCTAGTTTGCAATATTGGTTTTATCTTATCTTTGACTACACTTGTTTCCCTACTATGGCTCCTGTCCCCTATGAGGTCATTTATATGTATTCCTTCCTGCGTATAATTCCCGACTACCTGGACAAAATCTCCAGCTTCACCATTACTGTCTCCCAGGACAGCATCTCCAGCTTCCCCATTACTGTCTCCCAGGACAGCATCTCCAGCTTCACCATTACTGTCTCCCAGGACAGCACCTCCAGCTTCACCATTACTGTCTCCCAGGACAGCACCTCCAGCTTCACCATTACTGTCTCCCAGGACAGCACTATCAGCCCCCCATTTACTGACTACCAGGACATCATCTCCAGCCTTACAGTTTCTGACTACATGGCCAGTATCAAGGGCAGTACCATTCAGCCCAGACTTTTTATGTTCCCATCTGTGGCTGACATCCTTGTCTATGTCAGATATGAGGATGAGGAACAAGATGGGAGCGAGTACTGTGCCTTGTGGAACAGAGCTTTTCACCGTGCCTGCCTCGGACTTTACTCTGTTGACTACTAATCTCTGTGTTCTGTTAGTGAGGAAATTATAGATCCATCGACCGACTTTTCCTGTTATTCCTTTAGCACGCATTTTGTGCGCTATTACGCCATGGTCACACTTGTCGAAGGCTTTTGCAAAGTCTGTATATATTACATCTGCATTCTTTTTGTCTTCTAGTGCATCTAGGACCTTGTCGTAGTGATCCAATAGTTGAGACAGACAGGAGCGACCTGTTCTAAACCCATGTTGCCCTGGGTTGTGTAGCTGATGGGTTTCTAGATGGGTGGTGATCCTGCTTCTTAGGACTCTTTCAAAGATTTTTATGATATGGGATGTTAGTGCAATCGGTCTGTAGTTCTTTGCTGTTGCTTTACTGCCCCCTTTGTGGAGTGGGGCTATGTCTGTTGTTTTTAGTAACTGTGGGACGACCCCCGTGTCCATGCTCCCTCTCCATAGGATGGTAAAGGCTCGTGATAGGGGCTTCTTGCAGTTCTTGATGAACACGGAGTTCCATGAGTCTGGCCCTGGGGCAGAGTGCATGGGCATGTCATTTATCGCCTGTTCGAAGTCATTTGGCGTTAGGATAACATCAGATAGGCTTGTGTTAACCAAATTCTGTGGCTCTCTCATAAAAAATTCATTTTGATCGTCTACTCTCAGTCTGGTTAGTGGCTTGCTAAAAACTGAGTCATATTGGGACTTGAGTAGCTCACTCATTTCCTTGCTGTCATCTGTGTAGGACCCATCTTGTTTAAGTAAGGGCCCAATACTGGACGTTGTTCTCGACTTTGATTTGGCATAGGAGAAGAAATACTTTGGGTTTCTTTCGATTTCATTTATGGCTTTTAGTTCTTCCCACGATTCCTGACTCCTATAAGATTCCTTTAGCTTAAGTTCGATGTTTGCTATTTCTCTGACCAATGTCTCCCTACGCATTTCAGATAGATTGACCTCTTTTAGCCGCTCTGTTATTCTTTTCCGTCGCCTGTAAAGAGAGCGCCTGTCTCTTTCTATTTTACATCTACTCCTCCTTTTTCTTAGAGGAATAAGTCTTGTGCATACATCGAGTGCCACCAAGTTAATCTGTTCTAGGCATAAGTTGGGGTCTGTGTTGCTTAGTATATCTTCCCAGCTTATATCGGTTAGGACTTGGTTTACTTGGTCCCACATTATGTTTTTTTATTGAAGTTGAATTTGGTGAATGCTCCCTCGTGACTAATCTCATTTTGTCGGTCTGGGGCTCTGCGCATACATGTCTGAACCTCAATTATGTTGTGATCTGAGTATATTGTTTTTGATATGGTGACATTTCTTATCAGATCATCATTGTTAGTGAAGATGAGGTCTAGTGTATTCTCCATTCTAGTAGGCTCTATTATTTGCTGGTTTAAATTGAATTTTGTGCAGAGATTTAAAAGCTCGTGTGAGTGTGAGTTTTCATCAGAGCTGCCTCCTGGTGTTATTACTGCAACAATATTATTTGCTATATTCCTCCATTTTAGGTGCCTTAAGTTGAAATCCCCCAGGAGCAAGATGTTGGGTGCAGGAGCTGGAAGATTTTCCAGACAGTGGTCAATTTTTAACAGCTGTTCCTGGAATTGCTGGGATGTTGCATCCAGAGGCTTGTAGACTACCACAATGACTAGGTTTTGGTTCTCGACCTTTACTGCTAAAACTTCCACTACATCATTTGAGGCATTAAGCAGTTCTGTGCAAACAAGTGACTCTGCAATGTACAGGCCAACCCCTCCCTTTTGCCTGTTCACTCTGTCACATCTGTATAGGTTGTAACCTGGGATCCATATTTCGTTGTCTAAGTGATCCTTTATGTGGGTCTCAGTGAAAGCCGCGAACATTGCCTTTGCCTCTGCAAGCAGTCCACGGATGAAAGGTATTTTGTTGTTTGTTGCTGGCTTTAGACCCTGTATATTTGCAAAGAAGAATGTCATCGGACTGGTGGTATTGTTGGTACTGGGTTTTTTTTTCCGGCATTAGTATCTGTATCTGTTGGTTTGGAGTGGAGGCCATCGACTGTGGTTCCACTCCAGGAATGACTGGATTTGGTGTACAATTTCTGCCATTTCCTGCCAGTTTTTTTTCCTTCCTGGCACTAAAAAACCTCTCCCTCTTGAGTGGCTGTGGCTACCCAGGTTTTCTCATGGCCTGGATGTTTTGTATCTTTTTGTCCCCTTTAGATGGTGTGCCTGGCAATTTAAGTTATAGCAGTCTTTCCTGTCCTGAAGAGGTACACATTTCAGGGTGAAAAAGCTTACAGGAAGGGAGTTTGCATTTTCCTGTTGTCATATGGGCACGGCATTTTCTAGGGTGGTCATAGTTGCACGTCCCATCTGTTTTTCCAGATTTCCCATGTCTGCAGATACCAAGTGCATAGTACGTGCACAGGCTTGGTTTCCGTTTGCCTTGGGTTTCTGTGACTGTATTCCCTGTTGGTGCATGTTTACCTGTCTTATTCCTATCTTCCTTAACACCAACAATGGAGCTCCCACCAGTTGTTTTTGGTAATATATCCTCACTATTGCTAGTGGAGTCCTCTTGTTTGCTATTTCCTTTTGTATTTCTTGTTTGCAATATTGGTTTTATCTTATCTTTGACTACACTTGTTTCCCCGCTACGGCTCCTGTCCCCTATGAGGTCATTTATATGCATTCCTTCCTGCGTATAATTCCCGACTACCTGGACAAAATCTCCAGCTTCACCATTTCTGTCTCCCAGGACAGCACCTCCAGCTTCACCATTACTGTCTCCCAGGACAGCATCTCCAACTTCACCATTACTGTCTCCCAGGACAGCATCTCCAGCTTTACCATTACTGTCTCCCAGGACAGCACCTCCAGCTTCACCATTTCTGCCTCCCAGGACACTGAGTTAGTTAGTTTAATATGTTTATTATGCACCCCATACCCATCCTGTGGGCGGTAGTCTTAAGATTAGAGGTACATAATGGGTTCAGGGACTGGGCCTCAAAGTTTTGATAGCTGAGCAAGTTACAGAGGTAATGAATTCACAATTTACAAAGGTAATGAACTCACAATTTACAAAGGTAATGAACTCCAGGTAGGTCTAGTCACAATCATGACAAGTTACAAAGGTATTTACAGATTACAGAGGTACACAATGGGTCCAGGGACCGGGCTCCAAAGTTTTGATGGCTGAACTAGGTACAAGGTAATGAACTCACAAGTTACAAAGGTAATGAACTCACAAGTTACAAAGGTAATGAATACTGTAAGAATGGTTACTTACGTTTATACATAGCTGCAATCATGAACAAATTTTAGAGTAATGAGCAATTCACACTTCCACACCCGGTCACAACTGTAGTGAGTTATTGGTGCAAATGTTGATTGCTGAGTCTCTCTCTCTCACACACACACACACACACACACATACAAATTCATACACACACACACATAAACACACACACACACACACACACACACACACACACACACACACACATACACACGAGAGAGAGGGGTGGGTTGATTGCATCTTCTTGGACTGCAAGAAGGCCTTTGACACAGTTCCTCACAAGAGATTAGTGCAGAAGCTAGAGCATCAGGCGCATATAACAGGAAGGGCACTGCAATGGATCAGAAAATACCTGACAGGGAGGCAACAATGAGTCATGGTACGTAATGATGTATCACAGTGGGCACCTGTGACGAGCGGGGTCCCACAGGGGTCGGTCCTAGGACCAGTGCTATTTTTGGTATATGTGAACGACATGATGGAAGGGTTAGACTCAGAAGTGTCCCTGTTTGCAGATGATGTGAAGTTAATGAGGAGAATTAAATCTGATGAGGATCAGGCAGGACTTCAAAGAGACCTGGACAGACTGGACACCTGGCCCAGCAAATGGCTTCTCGAATTTAATCCTGCCAAATGCAAAGTCATGAAGATAGGGGAAGGGCACAGAAGACCACAGACAGAGTATAGGCTAGGTGGCCAAAGACTGCAAACCTCACTCAAGGAGAAAGATCTTGGGGTGAGTATAACACCGAGCATGTCTCCGGAAACACACATCAATCAGATAACTGCTGCAGCATATAGGCGCCTGGCAAACCTGAGAACAGCATTCCGATACCTTAGTAAGGAATCATTCAAGACACTGTACACCGTGTATGTCAGGCCCATACTGGAGTATGCAGCACCTGTTTGGAACCCGCACTTGATAAAGCACGTCAAGAAACTAGAGAAAGTACAAAGGTTTGCGACAAGGTTAGTTCCAGAGCTAAGGGGAATGTCCTATGAAGAAAGATTAAGGGAAATCGGCCTGACGACACTGGAGGACAGGAGGGTCAGGGGAGACATGATAACGACATATAAAATACTGCGTGGAATAGACAAGGTGGACAAAGACAGGATGTTCCAGGGAGGGGACACAGAAACAAGAGGCCACAATTGGAAGTTGAAGACACAAATGAGTCAGAGAGATAGTAGGAAGTATTTCTTCAGTCATAGAGTTGTAAGGCAGTGGAATAGCCTAGAAAATGACGTAGTGGAGGCAGGAACCATACACAGTTTTAAGACGAGGTTTGATAAAGCTCATGGAGCGGGGAGAGAGAGGGCCCAGTAGCAACCGGTGAAGAGGCGGGGCCAGGAGCTAAGACTCGACCCCTGCAACCACAAATAGGTGAGTACAAATAGGTGAGTACACAAACTCATACACACACACGCACACACACTCATACACACACACACACTCATACACACGCACTCATACTCACACACACACACACACACACACACACACACACACACACACACACACACACACACACACACACACACTCACACACTCATACACATACACACACACACACACACACACACACACACACACACACACACACACACACACACACACACACACACACACACACACATGCACACATGTGGTAATGCTTTATTTACAGCTAGCAAAGTCAGGGTATTTCTCCAGAATGGTCTGTAATATACCACTGTGGATAAAATACTTAGCCATTTCTTGAACACTTCTGAGTGAGTTGTTTCTAAATTCATTAATTTTATCGCACTCCAGTACATAATGACGCAGGGTGTGACAATAATCCATCTGGCAAAGTTTACATTTCGTTTGGTCTACATCTGGTGGTGGTGATTTAACCTGCCAAAGATACTTGTAACCCAGCCGGAGCCGGGCGGTAGTGACATCCAAGAGTCTGCTTATTTTGTTGGATGCACCATAGACATGTGGCTCCTCCTGCATGATAGAATGATGATAGATGGACTCACTGGTGTCAATCTCCCTGAGCCTTAAGTCCATAAAATTCAGCTGAAGTTCTTTTCGTATTATTGTTCTCAAACTACTACCTGACAAGCCAAGATTGTAATCTACTCCCTCTTTGAAAGCATACAGCTTAGCCAATTTATCAGTTCTATCATGCATCTGAAGACCAATGTGAGATGGAATCCACAGCATGTGCACTCTGACTCCACTGTCCACAATCCTACCATACCTGTGTCTGGCTTCTGAAAACAAGCATGCCACAATTTATGCTTAATGAGTTGAGAGCATTTATGGATGACAGAGAATCAGTTACAATTAAACTGTCAATCTTTGATACATAGATGCATTTCAGTGCAAGGAGTATGGCAAACAGTTCTGTCTGAAGGGTAGAGGCCCAATTATTGATGCGTGCTCCAATTTCTTTAAGAGAGCCATCACTCTGTACGACAACAGCAGCACTACCAGCCGCACCAGTGGATTGGTGAACAGAACCATCAACGTAAATAATTTGCGAGAGTGTGTGCTGTGTGACTAAGTTATCAATACAGCTTAAGGCCTCATGTTTGGCTTCAAGGCGAAGTTTTGGTTGTGATTTAAGAAGTAGTTTGGGGGGAAATGGAGGAATGGTAGTTTGGAATGGGGTAATATTCCATGGAGCGGAGAAGTGCCGCTGTTGCCTTACTTGACATAGATCATGTATCTGATTCATGCGGAGGTCGGTTCCAGTCTTTTCGATCCATCTGGAGGAGTGTTCACCAGTGCTGAGGAAAGTTTGGAGGGCTTCTGTGCAGGGGTTTGAATGAGCTTGCCTGAGCATATTAACCCCAATTAGGATATTTCTTTCAGTAACACGATCTCTGATGCTTGGAATATCAAGTTCTTTTTGCATATTTAAAATTTTGGCAGTACGAGGGCATCCTAGGATGATCCTCATTGCTTCGTTCTGCAGTTTTTCCAGCCCTCCAAGCTTCCAGTCAGACACAAGAGCAAGTAGTGGCGCAGCATAATCAACCAATGATCTAATATAAGCAAGATACATCATTTTCACAATTTTAACATTAGCACCATACCTGGGGTGAAGCCCTGCCACAACTCTAAGTGCTCTTAGTCGTTCTTTGTATTGGCGACAAAGTCTTGTTACAACAGGCCCAAGTAGTGGAACCTCAAAGCCTAGATACCTGTATCTGCTTACATATTCTAGAAGAGACCCATCATGCAATTGGATCTGACGAACTGTGCCTCTCTGTCGAGGAGGACGCCTATTGAGTATCTTTGTTTTATCAGTAGAGATTATCAACCCCAGGTCCTGACACGAGGCTAGTACATGATTAAGAATGTTTTGGGTGTTGGAGAATCCGGTGGTGTGAATCATTATATCATCAGCAAAACTAATCACATAATTATGGGGCTGACTAGGCATAGCATTAAGTAATGCATTAATTAGAATATTGAACAGTGTGGGACTGAGCACACCTCCCTGTGGGGTTCCTAATTCAAAGTCTTTAGTTACACTTCTATGTCCCTGGAACAACACAGACGATTTTCTGTTGGACAGGTAGCCTTTAATCCAGCGGAGAAGCCATCCTCCAATATCCATTCTGGCAAGTTCACTAATTATTACATGTCGGTTGGCTACATCAAAAGCGGATTTAAGGTCAAGGAAGGTAGTGTAGGAGCTGTCAGTGTGCAGGGTGAGAAAGGTGGCTATGCAATGATGCACGCTCCTTCCATGCATGAAACCATGTAACCGGGGAGACAAAAATTGTTTGATTCTGTACATGAGACGATTAAGAATCATTCTCTCAAATGTTTTACACAAGCAGCTAGTAAGAGATATTGGGCGAAATGCATTTTGTTGATTGGGCTTAGGAATTGGAATGATGAGGCTGTTGGTCCAAGATTGAGGGAGCTCCCCAGTTACATAGCTCATGTTATATAATTCAAGTAATGGATTACCTGGTACTCGACACAGCAATCTGAGTATGTTGTAAGTAATACCATCCTCACCAGGCGACGTGGAGTTGCCCTTAGTTAGCGCTGCATCAAGTTCATAATTAGTGAAAGGAATGTTGCAATCATCTGCCTTACTGAGCATAAAGCAAACAAGTCTCTCCCTTGCATCATATTTGTCATTTAATTTTGCCGAAGTAAATGATGGTGAAGGCGAATTCGTACGTTTTAGAAGTAAGGGAGCTTTGAAAAAAGAAAGAGGATTTCAAAGGAGACTTGCTGCAAGAAACAACGAGAGCAACAACAACCATTGCAGAACGGTTAGGCTTGATTTCCCTGCTAACACTGAGTTTGAGGTCAAGTTTAGATGGTTTTACGAAGCTTCATTAGACAACCCAGAAAAAAACCTTCGGATTCGCTTTCGTCATGACGAGGATAATTACGTTTTTGTTACTAACGACCCAACATTCATAGAAAAACTTCTTACTCATAAATATGCTAACATCCAACTCCAAGCTGCCCCACCAAGATCACCTAAAGTACTTATTGTTATCCACAATGTCAATAAGTACATGGATCCTAAATTCCTGTTGTCAGATCAAGTTGCAAACCCTCGTCGACTTCCAAATGATCTGATATTGGCTGAGTGGATTGGTCAAGGGACTCCACCATCATATATCTACTCTCGTGCAGCGCTTAACAGGAGTTACAAAATAGCTTTGTACAAAGCACCTCACCGTAGATGCTACAAGTGTCAGCGCTGGGGTCACATTGCTTGGAAATGCTCATCTAAGTCACACTGGTGTGCAGTGTGTGCCAAGGCCCATCCTTCTCACCAGTGCTATGATATGATCAAGAAACACCAGACCGTTGCATTAGAATGTATCAATTGTAAGACTCCAGGAGTCACAGCTGCTCATGCTGACTGCAGAGCGAAAGCTGCCCACATCGCCAGCCGCAGAGCTCCCGCCTCACCCATCACCCCCCATGATGAGGCAATAGGCCTACCAGATACTTCATGTCTGAATACTGACCCTTGCCTGAACTCAGACAATATGGTTGAGCGAGTCACTCTGGGAGTACATCAACAGAGCACGATCACGTCTGCTATCAACACTAGTAATGCTGCTGGTGTTGACACCATCTGTCTGGCTGAGTCAGCTGTCAGTCAGCCACCTGACTCAGCTGATCGGGACTTAATACTTCCTGATGACGCTAGTCTTGCTGGGGTGGTACACAACATGCAGCTGCGCATAACAGTACTGGAGAAGCAACAATGGTGTTTGAAACAACAACTTGAGCACCACGAGGAAAAACTTACAGAGGTTGCAAATGAGTACATCAACCCACAGATAGTCAGCCATTATGAAAATGAGTGTGGTGATG
The DNA here is from genome assembly GCF_038502225.1 of Cherax quadricarinatus. Classification (NCBI taxonomy): domain Eukaryota; kingdom Metazoa; phylum Arthropoda; class Malacostraca; order Decapoda; family Parastacidae; genus Cherax; species Cherax quadricarinatus. Next base: position 6,700,987 of record NC_091323.1, on the reverse strand, counting down.
ATGAACAAACTGATGATTGCAGTGGTGTTAATAATCACAAAAACGATGAATCTGATAGTGGTGTTTACAATCACAGTGAAGATGATAAGGGCAGTGAAGGCCATCATGATAGTCAACCTGATGAGTGTAATGTATTGATAGATACTGAGTGTGGAGATGACCCGGTTGTTGATAATGGTGTATGTATCACTGGTCATAATGATGAGGGAAGTGATACATGTGATGATAGTGATGAGTGTAATAAAAGCGGAGAGTTGAGTGCGAGGGATAGTGTCACCTTCCATACATTCACAGACAAAGAGCGCAGTGACCTCTGTGTACAAAGACTCCCAAGAGGTCTCACTAATGGAAGTGCACTTAGGAGACTCATGGATAAGGATAATACTGATGATATTGATATTGATTATGTCTGTTTGTTATTTAGTAAGTTTTTTCATTTTGCTGAGAAAATGAAAACTATCCCTGGACTTTTATAATGGAACCAAACTCGTATAAACTATCCATTTTAAGTTGGAATATTGCGTCACTTAGAAAAAGATTTTCTGACCTGCATCATAAAGTAACCACTGAATCCATTGATATTGTGTGTCTACAAGAGTGCAGAGTCCCTGAAAAATCCCAACCCCCTAAATTGCCATCGTTTGTTGCATATAACCTCAAATCTACTAATTCTTGTGTTCTATATATTAAAAAATCACTTCCCCATCAACTTCTTGCACATAAGAAAACAGAGGGGCTACAGTATCACGGTGTTAGGATTTATATTGGGAACTCTGCTCTCAACATATTTAACTTGTACGCTCCTGCTGATAAGTTTAATTACTTGGAGCTCCCAACTTGTGCTCAGTCTGAACCTACTCTCATTATTGGTGATTATAATGCAAGACACAAAAGCATTGGAAACTCTCAGTTTGGTAATCGTAATGGCAATCAACTGTTGTCACTCTTAAACAGTCATGATAATGTGCAAATTGTAGGTGACCTTGAACCCACACATATCTATGGAGGTGTCCTTGATCTGTGTCTTGGCTTCAACATTACTTCTGCCAGCTGTGAGTCTTCCATTGTAACAGATATAGCGTCTGATCATTTCCCAAGGCTAACCTCTCTAGATATTGGTAATACTATTCTCCCTGGTGGGATATTCAAACGGAAACGTCTTAATGTTTCCCCTGATCAACATGATGACTTTGTTGCACATGTGACTGACTGGTATAATTCCTATGAGTGTATCTCTGTCGAGACTTTTAACAATGACCTTGTGAGCAGTATTCAGAACTTCTTAGAGCCGCCTCTGAAACCTCCTACTACTCTAAATCCAAATGACTTCCATAATAATCATAAGTCTTATAAAAATCATACCTATTACAATGATTCTAAACTTCGAACATTGAAACGTACTGCTCGCAGACTAGGCCTAGCCTATAGAAACCATCGTACCCCTGAAATGCTGAGCCTCTTCCAAACTGCCCTTGCTGCTGCCAGAGAGCGTATGACAGAGCTGCGGCAAACAGACTGGGAACAATTTGTCAATGGTCTCAATGCTCACACCCCACTTAGCCGGGCATGGAGGGACATAAATAGAATTAAGGGTAACAGAACTGGGCAGATCGCGCACCCTCATCCCTTGCATAGGGCGAATGAGTTAGTCAGTGCTTGGGCTGCTACATCTAGCTATGACAGTCTTCCCAGTACCACACAGGCGAAATTAATGGACAAATATGATGCAAGGGAGAGACTTGTTTGCTTTATGCTCAGCAAGGCAGATGACTGCAACATTCCTTTCACTAATTATGAACTTGATGCAGCACTAACTAAGGGCAACTCCATGTCGCCTGGTGAGGATGGTATTACTTACAACATACTCAGATTGCTGTGTCGAGTACCAGGTAATCCTTTACTTGAATTATATAACATGAGTTATGTCACTGGGGAGCTCCCTAAATCATGGACCAATAGCCTCATTATTCCCATTCCAAAGCCCAATCAACAAAATTCATTTCGCCCAATATCCCTTACTAGCTGCTTGTGTAAAACATTTGAAAGGATGATTCTTAATCGTCTTATGCACAGAATTAAGGAATTCTTGTCACCCCGGTTGCATGGCTTCATGCATGGAAGGAGTGTGCATCATTGCATTACCACCTTTCTCACCCTGCACACTGACAGCTCATACACTACGTTCCTTGACCTTAAATCCGCTTTTGATGTAGCCAACAGACATGTAATCATTAGTGAACTTGCCAGAATGGATGTTGGAGGATGGCTTCTCCGCTGGATTAAAGGTTACCTGTCCAACAGAAAGTCGTCTGTGTTGTTCCAGGGACATAGAAGTGTAACTAAAGATTTTGAATTAGGAACTCCACAGGGAGGTGTGCTTAGTCCCACCCTTTTCAACATTTTGATTAATGCCTTACTTAATGCCATGCCTAGCCAGCCCCATCATTATATGGTTAGTTTTGCTGATGACATAATGATTCACACTACCGGATTCTCCAACACCCAAAACATTCTTAATCATGTTTTAGCCTCGTGTCAGGACCTGGGGTTAATAATCTCAGGGAATAAAACAAAGATACTCAACAGGCGTCCTCCTCGGCAGAGAGGCACAGTTCGTCAGATCCAGTTGCATGATGGGTCTCTTCTAGAATATGTAAGCAGATACAGGTATCTAGGCTTTGAGGTTCCACTACTTGGACCTGTAGTAACGAGACTTTGTCGCCAATACAAAGAAAGGCTGAGAGCACTTAGAGTTGTGGCAGGTTTTCATCCCAGGTATGGTGCTAATGTTAAAATTGTGAAAATGATGTATCTTGCTTATATTAGATCATTGGTTGATTATGCAGCGCCACTACTTGCACTCGTGTCTGACTGGAAGCTTGGAGGGCTGGAAAAACTGCAAAACGAAGCAATGAGGATCATCCTAGGATGCCCTCGTACTGCCAAAATTTTAAATATGCGGAAAGAACTTAATATTCCAAGCATTAGAGATCGTGTTACTGAAAGAAATATCCTTATTGGGGTCAATATGCTTAGGCTAGCCCATTCAAACCCCTGCACAGAAGCCCTCCAAACTTTCCTCAGCACTGGTGAACATCCTTCCAGATGGATCGAAAAAACTGGAACCGACCTCCGCATGAACCAGCTACATGATCTATATCAAGTTGGACAACAGAGACATTTCCCTGCTCCATGGGATATTACCCCATTCCAAACTACCATTCCTCCATTTCCCCCCAAAACTCTTCTTAAATCACAACCAAAGCTTCGTCTTGAAGCCAAACATGATGCCTTAAGCTGTATTGATAACTTAGTCACACAGAACAATCTTTCACAAATTATTTACGTCGATGGTTCTGTTCACCAGTCCACTGGTGCAGCTGGTAGTGCTGCTGTTGTCACACAGAGTGATGGCTCTCATAAAGAAATTGGAGCACGCATCAATAACTGGGCCTCTACCCTTCAAACAGAACTGTTTGCCATACTCCTTGCACTCAAATGTGTCCATGTATCTAAGGTTGACACTTTAATTGTAACTGATTCTCTGTCATCCATAAATGCTCTCAACTCATTAAGTATAAATTGTGGCACGCTTTTGTCAGAAGCCAGACATAGATATGGTAAGATTGTGGACAGTGGAGTCAGAGTGCACATGCTGTGGATTCCATCTCACATTGGTCTTCAGATGCATGATAGAACTGATAAATTGGCTAAGCTGTATGCTTTCAAAGAGGGGGTAGATTACAATCTTGGGTTGTCATTTAGCAGTTTGAGAACAATAATACGAAAAGAACTTCAAATGAACTTTATTGACTTAAGACTTAGGGAGATTGACACAAGTCAGTCCATCTATCATCATTCCATCATGCAGGAGGAGCCACATGTCTATGGTGCATCCAACAAGATAAGCAGACTCTTGGATGTCACTACTGCCCGGCTCCGGCTGGGTTACAAGTATCTTTGGCAGGTTAAATCACCACCACCAGATGTAGACCAAACGAAATGTAAACTTTGCCAGATGGACTATTGTCACACATTGCGTCATTATGTACTGGAGTGTGATAAAATTAATGAATTTAGAAACAACTCACTCAGAAGTGTTCAAGAAATGGCTAAGTATTTTATCCACAGTGGTATATTGCAGACCATTCTGGAGAAATACCCTGACTTTGCTAGCTGTAAATAAAGCATTACCACATGTGTGCATGTGTGTGTGTGTGTGTGTGTGTGTGTGTGTGTGTGTGTGTGTGTGTGTGTGTGTGTGTGTGTGTGTGTGTGGGCGTGTGTGAGGGTGTGTGTGTGTATGTGTGTGTGTATGTGTGTATGTGTGTGTGTGTGTGTGTGTGTGTGTGTGTGTGTGTGTGTGTGTGTGCGTGCGTGTGTGTGGGTGTGTGTGAGGGTGTGTGTGCGGGTGTGTGTGAGGGTGTGTGTGTGTGTGTGTGCGTGTGTGTGTGTGTGTGTGCGTGTGTGGGTGTGTGTGTGCGTGTGTGGGTGTGTGGGTGTGTGTGTGTGTGTGTGGGTGTGTGTGTGTGTGGGTGTGTGTGAGGGTGTGTGTGTGGGTGTGTGTGAGGGTGTGTGTGTGTGGGTGTTGGTGTGTGTGTGTGTGGGTGTGTGTGTGTGGGTGTGCGTCCTTGTGTGTATGCATATATTTGTACGCTCGTGTGCACATGTCCGTGCGTGCGCCCTCGTGTGTGATGTGCGTGCGCGCGCTAGTGTGGGTGTATGATCCACTTAATATTTGTATTTATAACTCATTACAATTGTGACCAGGTGTGGACGTATCAGTGGTTCATTACTTTGTAATTTGTTCATGACTGTAACCATGTATAGGAGTGAAGCTGATTCATTACCTCTGTAACTTGCCATGATTAGTGACCAGATCTACCTGGAGTTCATTACCTTTGTAACTAGTTCAGCTATCATAACTTTGGGGTCCAGTCACTGGACCCATTATGTACCTTTGTAATCTTTTGACTACCGCCCACAGGATGGGTATGGGGTGCATAAAGATATTAAACTAAAGTGTGTGTGTGTGTGTGTGTGTGTGTGTGTGTGTGTGTGTGTGTGTGTGTGTGTGTGTGTGTGTGTGTGTGTGTGTGTGTGTGTGTGTGTGGTGTGTGTGACTCAACAATCAATATTTGCACCAATAACTCATTACAGTTGTGACCGGGTGTGGAAGTGTGAATTGCTCATTACTCTATAATTTGTTCATGATTGTAGCCAAAGTATAAACGTAAGTAACCATTCTACAGAATTCATTACCTTTGTAACTTGTGAGCTCATTACCTTTGTACCTAGTTCAGCTATCAAAACTTTGGGGGCCCAGTCCCTGGACCCATTACGTACCTCTGTAATCTGTAAATACCTTTGTAACTTGTCATGATTGTGACCAGACTTACCTGGAGTTCATTACCTTTGTAAATTGTGAGTTCATTACCTTTGTAAATTGTGAGTTCATTACCTTTGTAAATTGTGAGTTCATTACCTCTGTAACTTGCTCAGCTATCAAAACTTTGGAGTCCAGTCCCTGGACCAATTATGTACCTCTGTAATCTTTTGACTACCGCCCACAGGATGGGTATGGGGTGCATAATAAACATATTAAACTAAACTGTGTGGTACTGGGGAGATTGTCATAGCTAGATGTAGCAGCCCAAGCACTAACTCATTCGCCCTATGCAAGGGATGAGGGTGCGCGATCTGCCCAGTTCGGTTACCCTTAATTCTATTTATGTCCCTCCATGCCCGGCTAAGTGGGGTGTGAGCATTAAGACCGTTGACAAATTTTTCCCAGTCGGTTTGCCGCAGCTCTGTCATACGCTCTCTGGCAGCAGCAAGGGCAGTTTGGAAGAGCCTCAGCATTCCAGGGGTACGATGTTTTCTATAGGCTAGGCCTAGTCTGCGAGCAGTACGTTTCAGTGTACGAAGTTTAGAATCATTGTAATAAGTATGGTTTTTGAAGGAGGCATGATTATTATGGAAGTTTGTTGGGTTTAGAGTACCAAGAGGTTGTAGTGGCGGCTCTAAGTAGTTCTGAATACTGCTCACAAGATCATTGTTAAAGGTCTCTACAGAGGAACACTCATAGGAATTATACCAGTCAGTCACATGTGCAACAAAGTCATCATGCTGATCTGTGGGAACATTAAAACGTTTCCGTTTGAATATCCCACCAGGAAGGATAGTATTACCAATATCTAGAGAGGTTAGCCTAGGGAAATGATCAGACGCTATATCTGTTACAATGGAAGACTCACAGCTGGCAGAAGTAATGTTGAAGCCCAGGCACAGATCAAGGACGCCTCCATAGATATGTGTGGGTTCAAGGTCACCTACAATTTGGACATTATCATGACTGTTTAAGAGTGACAACAGTTGATTGCCATTACGATTACCAAACTGTGAGTTTCCAATGCTTTTGTGTCTCGCATTGTAATCGCCAATAATAAGAGTAGGCTCAGAATGAGCACAAGTTGGGAGCTCCAAGTAATTAAATTTATCAGCAGGAGCATACAAGTTAAATATGTTGAGAGCAGAGTTCCCTATATAAATCCTAACACCGTGATATTGTAGCCCCTCTGTTTTCTTGTGTGCAAGAAGTTGATGGGGAAGTGATTTTTTAATATATAGAACACAAGAGTTAGTAGATTTGAGGTTGTATGCAACAAATGATGGTAATTTAGGGGGTTGGGATTTTTCAGGGACTCTGCACTCTTGTAGACACACAACATCAATGGGTTCGGTGGTTACTTTATGATGAAGTTCAGGAAGTCTTTTTCTAAGTGATGCAATGTTCCAGCTTAATATAGAAAGTTTATACGAGTTTTGATCCATTATAGTAGTCCTGGGATCTTGCCGAGTTTCTGGAGTTTACCTGGAGTTTACCTGGAGAGAGTTTCGGGGGTCAACGCCCCCGCGGCCCGGTCTGTGACCAGGCCTCCTGGTGGATCAGCGCCTGATCAACCAGGCTGTTGCTGCTGGCTGCACGCAAACCAACGTACGAGCCACAGCCCGGCTGATCAGGAACTGCCTTTAGGTGCTTGTCCAGTGCCAGCTTGAAGACTGCCAGGGGTCTGTTGGTAATCCCCCTTATGTGTGCTGGGAGGCAGTTGAACAGTCTCGGTCCCCTGACACTTATTGTATGGTCTCTTAACGTGCTAGTGACACCCCTGCTTTTCATTGGGGGGATGGTGCATCGTCTGCCAAGTCTTTTGCTTTCGTAGTGAGTGATTTTCGTGTGCAAGTTCGGTACTAGTCCCTCTAGGATTTTCCAGGTGTATATAATCATGTATCTCTCCCTCCTGCGTTCCAGGGAATACAGGTTTAGAAACCTCAAGCGCTCCCAGTAATTGAGGTGTTTTATCTCCGTTATGCGCGCCGTGAAAGTTCTCTGTACATTTTCTAGGTCGGCAATTTCACCTGCCTTGAAAGGTGCTGTTAGAGTGCAGCAATATTCCAGCCTAGATAGAACAAGTGACCTGAAGAGTGTCATCATGGGCTTGGCCTCCCTAGTTTTGAAGGTTCTCATTATCCATCCTGTCATTTTTCTAGCAGATGCGATTGATACAATGTTATGGTCCTTGAAGGTGAGATCCTCCGACATAATCACTCCCAGGTCTTTGACGTTGGTGTTTCGCTCTATTTTGTGGCCAGAATTTGTTTTGTACTCTGATGAAGATTTAATTTCCTCATGTTTACCATATCTGAGTAATTGAAATTTCTCATCGTTGAACTTCATATTGTTTTCTGCAGCCCACTGAAAGATTTGGTTGATGTCCGCCTGGAGCCTTGCAGTGTCTGCAATGGAAGACACTGTCATGCAGATTCGGGTGTCATCTGCAAAGGAAGACACGGTGCTGTGGCTGACATCCTTGTCTATGTCGGATATGAGGATGAGGAACAAGATGGGAGCTAGTACTGTGCCTTGTGGAACAGAGCTTTTCACCGTAGCTGCCTCGGACTTTACTCTGTTGACGACTACTCTCTGTGTTCTGTTAGTGAGGAAATTATAGATCCATCGACCAACTTTTCCTGTTATTCCTTTAGCGCGCATTTTGTGCGCTATTACGCCATGGTCACACTTGTCGAAGGCTTTTGCAAAGTCTGTATATATTACATCTGCATTCTTTTTGTCTTCTAGTGCATTTAGGACCTTGTCGTAGTGATCCAGTAGTTGAGACAGACAGGAGCGACCTGTTCTAAACCCATGTTGCCCTGGGTTGTGTAACTGATGGGTTTCTAGATGGGTGGTGATCTTGCTTCTTAGGACCCTTTCAAAGATTTTTATGATATGGGATGTTAGTGCTATTGGTCTGTAGTTCTTTGCTGTTGCTTTACTGCCCCCTTTGTGGAGTGGGGCTATGTCTGTTGTTTTTAGTAACTGAGGGACGACCCCCGTGTCCATGCTCCCTCTCCATAGGATGGAAAAGGCTCGTGATAGGGGCTTCTTGCAGTTCTTGATGAACACAGAGTTCCATGAGTCTGGCCCTGGGGCAGAGTGCATGGGCATGTCATTTATCGCCTGTTCGAAGTCATTTGGCGTCAGGATAACATCGGATAGGCTTGTGTTAATCAAATTTTGTGGCTCTCTCATAAAAAATTCATTTTGATCTTCGACTCTCAGTCTGGTTAGCGGCTTGCTAAAAACTGAGTCATATTGGGACTTGAGTAGCTCACTCATTTCCTTGCTGTCATCTGTGTAGGACCCATCTTGTTTAAGTAGGGGCCCAATACTGGACGTTGTTCTCGATTTTGATTTGGCATAGGAGAAGAAATACTTTGGGTTTCTTTCGATTTCATTTATGGCTTTTAGTTCTTCCCGCGATTCCTGACTCCTAAAGGATTCTTTTAGCTTAAGTTCGATGCTTGCTATTTCTCTGACCAGTGTCTCCCTGCGCATTTCTGATATATTGACCTCTTTTAGCCGCTCTGTTATTCTTTTCCGTCGCCTGTAAAGGGAGCGCCTGTCTCTTTCTATTTTACATCTACTCCTCCTTTTTCTTAGAGGAATAAGCCTTGTGCATACATCGAGTGCCACCGAGTTAATCTGTTCTAGGCATAAGTTTGGGTCTGTGTTGCTTAGTATATCTTCCCAGCTTATATCGGTTAGGACTTGGTTTACTTGGTCCCACTTTATGTTTTTGTTATTGAAGTTGAATTTGGTGAATGCTCCCTCGTGACTAGTCTCATTTTGTCGGTCTGAGGCTCCACGCATACATGTCTGAACCTCAATTATGTTGTGATCTGAGTATATTGTTTTTGATATGGTGACATTTCTTATCAGATCATCATTGTTAGTGAAGATGAGGTCTAGTGTATTCTCCAGTCTAGTAGGCTCTATTATTTGCTGGTTTAAATTGAATTTTGTGCAGAGATTTAAAAGCTCGTGTGAGTGTGAGTTTTCATCAGAGCTGCCTCCTGGTGTTATTACTGCAACAATATTATTTGCTATATTCCTCCATTTTAGGTGCCTTAAGTTGAAATCCCCCAGGAGCAAGATGTTGGGTGCAGGAGCTGGAAGATTTTCCAGACAGTGGTCAATTTTTAACAGCTGTTCCTGGAATTGCTGGGATGTTGCATCCGGAGGCTTGTAGACTACCACAATGACTAGGTTTTGGTTCTCGACCTTTACTGCTAAAACTTCCACTACGTCATTTGAGGCATTAAGCAGTTCTGTGCAAACAAGTGACTCTGCAATGTACAGGCCAACCCCCCCCTTTTGCCTGTTCACTCTGTCACATCTGTATAGGTTGTAACCTGGGATCCATATTTCGTTGTCCAAGTGATCCTTTATGTGGGTCTCAGTGAAAGCCGCGAACATTGCCTTTGCCTCTGCAAGCAGTCCACGGATGAAAGGTATTTTGTTGTTTATTGCTGGCTTTAGACCCTGTATATTTGCAAAGAAGAATGTTATCGGACTGGTGGTATTGTTGGTACTGGGGGGGGATTTTTTTTCCGGCATTAGTATCTGTATCTGTTGGTTTGGAGTGGAGGCCATCGACTGTGGTTCCACTCCAGGAATGACTCAGCATAATGAAAAAATTGTTCATATAAATAGCAGACCTTATCAATGTCAACAGTACTACCCTTGTCCATGAGTTTTGTAAGTGCACCTCCAGTTGTAAGGCCTCGTGGGAGTCTTCGTAAACCCAGAGCAAGACGCTGTTTATGTGTGAATGTATGATAGGTGACACCACCACTCACATTCCCTCCTCCACTAACATTACACGCAACACTACAACTGTCATCACCAGCGCCACTACCAACATTGTGTTCATTACATTTGTCAACAGTATTGTATTCAACATTAATGTCTATGTGACTAACCTCATCACACACTGCACCACCACTTATATTATGCTCATCACTATTACTAACATTATAGACACCACCGCTCTCATCACACTCTTCACCACCACTTAAATTACGCTCATCACTATTACTAACATTATAGACACCACCGCTCTCATCACACTCTTCACCACCACTTAAATTACGCTCATCACTATTACTAACATTATAGACACCATTGCCCTCATCACACTCTTCACCACCACTTATATTACGGTCATCACTATTACTAACATCATTGACACCATAGCCTTCGTTATGATGCTCACTACAGTTATCAACACAAGTATTATATTCGTCATTACTGTGATTAAGAACACCACCGCCTCCTTGTTCAGCAGCCTTACACTTGCTTTCACAAATTGTGACAATCTTGTTATTGGTACACTCTACACATCTTTCCTTGTGTTCTTCAAGTTGTTGTTTCAGGAGAAATTGTTGTGTTTCCAGTACTTTTATGCGCGACATCAGGTTGTATACCACAGGAGCAAGACTTGGAACATCTGGAGACGTGAAGTCCCGGTCAGCTGAGCTATTTGGCTGACTGTCAGCTGACTCAGCTAGGCTGGTATTGACAGCCGACGTGATGGAGGTCTGTTGACGTGCTCCCCAGGTGAGGTGCTCAACCCCATTGTCTGAGGGCAGGCATGAGCCAGTATTCAGACCCGAGGTACCTGGTAGTCCTGGGGGGCCATTATGAGGGGTACAGGGTGAAGTGTGGTTGGCTGAGATGCGATCAGCCCTCACACTGCAGTCAGCATGAGCTGCTGTGACTCCTGAGGTCTTACAATTGATACATTGTTTAGCAACAGTCTGTTGCTGTTTGATCATAGCATAACACCGTTCAGAAGGATGAGCATTGGCACACACTGCACACCAGTGTGACTTAGATGGGCATTTTCTGGCGATGTGGCCCCAGCGTTGACACTTATAACATCGACGTTGAGGAGGTCTGTACAATGCAATGTAATAGCGTCTGTTGAGGGCTGCACGGGAGTGAATATAGCGTGGCAGAGTCCCCTGGCCAGTCCACTCAGCTAATATCAGACCGTTGGAAAGTCGACGAGGGCTTGTAACTTGCTCTGACGCCAGATATTGAGGATTCAAGTGCTTGTTGACATTGTAGATGACAATAAGCACTTTAGGTGCCCTTGGTGGGGCAGCTCGGAGTTTGATGTTGGCATATTCGTGAGTGAGAAGTTTGTCTATAAATGCTGAATCATTAGGCACAAAGACGTAGTTATCCTCATCGCGGACAAACTTGATCGTTTTCTCATGATTGTTTACACTAGCTTCGAAAAACCAGTTAAACTTGGTCTCTTGATCAGTGTTGTTAGGGAAATCTAACCTGACAGCTTTGGGAGGGTGTGCGCCCACTGTATTGCTTTCAGCAAGCTTTCTCTGGAAGCCTCATTCTTTTTTCCGAGCCTGTTTACTAAAATATGTTTCAAATCTGCCTTCACCATCATCTACGTCAACACCATCAGCTATACTCATACCTGGAGTTTACCTGGAGAGAGTTTCGGGGGTCAACGCCCCCGCGGCCCGGTCTGTGACCAGGCCTCCTGGTGGATCAGCGCCTGATCAACCAGGCTGTTGCTGCTGGCTGCACGCAAACCAACGTACGAGCCACAGCCCGGCTGATCAGGAACTGACTTTAGGTGCTTGTCCAGTGCCAGCTTGAAGACTGCCAGGGGTCTGTTGGTAATCCCCCTTATGTGTGCTGGGAGGCAGTTGAACAGTCTCGGGCCCCTGACACTTATTGTATGGTCTCTTAACGTGCTAGTGACACCCCTGCTTTTCATTGGGGGGATGGTGCATCGTCTGCCAAGTCTTTTGCTTTCGTAGTGAGTGATTTTCGTGTGCAAGTTCGGTACTAGTCCCTCTAGGATTTTCCAGGTGTATATAATCATGTATCTTTTCCTCCTGCGTTCCAGGGAATACAGGTTTAGAAACCTCAAGCGCTCCCAGTAATTGAGGTGTTTTATCTCCGTTATGCGCGCCGTGAAAGTTCTCTGTACATTTTCTAGGTCGGCAATTTCACCTGCCTTGAAAGGTGCTGTTAGAGTGCAGCAATATTCCAGCCTAGATAGAACAAGTGACCTGAAGAGTGTCATCATGGGCTTGGCCTCCCTAGTTTTGAAGGTTCTCATTATCCATCCTGTCATTTTTCTAGCAGATGCGATTGATACAATGTTATGGTCCTTGAAGGTGAGATCCTCCGACATAATCACTCCAAGGTCTTTGACGTTGGTGTTTCGCTCTATTTCGTGGCCAGAATTTGTTTTGTACTCTGATGAAGATTTAATTTCCTCATGTTTACCATATCTGAGTAATTGAAATTTCTCATCGTTGAACTTCATATTGTTTTCTGCAGCCCACTGAAAGATTTGGTTGATGTCCGCCTGGAGCCTTGCAGTGTCTGCAATGGAAGACACTGTCATGCGGATTCGGGTGTCATCTGCAAAGGAAGACACGGTGCTGTGGCTGACATCCTTGTCTATGTCGGATATGAGGATGAGGAACAAGATGGGAGCTAGTACTGTGCCTTGTGGAACAGCTTTTCACCGTAGCTGCCCCGGACTTTACTCTGTTGACGACTACTCTCTGTGTTCTGTTAGTGAGGAAATTATAGATCCATCGACCGACTTTTCCTGTTATTCCTTTAGCGCGCATTTTGTGCGCTATTACACCATGGTCACACTTGTCGAAGGCTTTTGCAAAGTCTGTATATATTACATCTGCATTCTTTTTGTCTTCTAGTGCATTTAGGACCTTGTCGTAGTGATCCAGTAGTTGAGACAGACAGGAGCAACCTGTTCTAAACCCATGTTGCCCTGGGTTGTGTAACTGATGGGTTTCTAGATGGGTGGTGATCTTGCTTCTTAGGACCCTTTCAAAGATTTTTATGATATGGGATGTTAGTGCTATTGGTCTGTAGTTCTTTGCTGTTGCTTTACTGCCCCCTTTGTGGAGTGGGGCTATGTCTGTTGTTTTTAGTAACTGAGGGACGACCCCCGTGTCCATGCTCCCTCTCCATAGGATGGAAAAGGCTCGTGATAGGGGCTTCTTGCAGTTCTTGATGAACACAGAGTTCCATGAGTCTGGCCCTGGGGCAGAGTGCATGGGCATGTCATTTATCGCCTGTTCGAAGTCATTTGGCATCAGGATAACATCGGATAGGCTTGTGTTAATCAAATTTTGTGGCTCTCTCATAAAAAATTCATTTTGATCTTCGACTCTCAGTCTGGTTAGCGGCTTGCTAAAAACTGAGTCATATTGGGACTTGAGTAGCTCACTCATTTCCTTGCTGTCATCTGTGTAGGACCCATCTTGTTTAAGTAGGGGCCCAATACTGGGCGTTTCACACTGGGAGTTTCACACTGGCGATGGGCTAAAGGATACCGGTGAATAGAAGGGACAAGGAAGGGATATTCACCTCGCTAGACACAGGCAATGTGGGTGTAGTGGCCTGCGGGTCGCAGTGCGATATTCAAGGTCATTCACGGGGCCACAGTCGTCTCGAGAGTTACCAATATTGCACTACTCGTTAATTACTCCAAACCCGCAGCACTTAACACAGCTAGCACACGTGTCTAGGAATGACAGACAAATTTTCACTCTGTGGACAAATAAATCAGCACAAACTTAATATGTTTAAAGATGAACCTCTGGCTTGTTACAGTTAAAAAGCCGTCTCCGAAGGAGTTACCAGGTACTAGCATTTCAAAACGGAAAACTAATTCCAGTGTTTCACTAGGTATGTCACAACTCACACACAAGAGTTCTAACAACACCGAAGGTACGGCCAGAACACTGTAGAACGTTCACAAAGGCATTCTGGGATTCAGAAGAGATGTAACTGCAGTGTAACTTGACCTTGGCAAGCTGGCAGGACACTGAGTGTTGTTGAAATCGTAGCAGTTGCTGATGATGGGGGGGGTCGCAGGTGTTGGTTACAACCCACAGGTTCGTTCTTCACAGTATAGCCATGAGTATTCTATCCCGATGACAGGAAAGCAAGTTCTTTACCACTGCAATGATGAGGGGTTACGTCCTGCAATTTCATACAGGTGCACAGGTAATTAAATCCAAAAAGGGGAAGTCTCAGGACGTTAGTCCATCTCCATCAATTCTACTCGTTGATTGGCAGGTGACCCTCTCTGTCATCCAAGCTGGAAAGATAGACAGGTTACCCACTGCTTAAGAAATCACTCTCCATGATAAGTACAATACCTAAAAGATGTGGTGATTATTACAACAGTCAACTTAGAGCAAGACTGAAAGGACTAAGTTTATTATTGGTCAAAAGTGAAGCTTTCAACCAATAAATCCACTAGAATACAAGGCAGGCATGTACTTACAGTAGTGCTGGGAGCTGTGAGTCTAGTGATTACTGTTTGGACCGGAGCCCCACACGTCACCTTTCGGGGGGGGGAAGAAGGAGGGGAAGGGAGCTAGACTGACCCTACCTTAACAAGCAGCCAGCAATCAAACTATCACTTTCGGGGATGGGGAAAAAAGGTGGGAATAGCGGGAGCTTGACTTACCCTACCTTAACAAGTAGCCGGCAATGAAACTATTGTTACTATATACTCCCTCGCTACTCCTATCTATTGAACTTTTCCCTCACACTCCCCCATACCAAGACTTATAGTCAAGGAGTATAAGAAGAATAGGCGAGGAAAAAGTTCTAACATATGGAAGTCGCGTAAGGCAAGAAATCTTCTACTGACTGTCATGACTTAACCAGTCTGAGAAATAATTGGATGAACCATTGATATACACAATATGGAACTTAAAAGCCTGGAGTGCCAATGTCCACCTCAAGAGGCGACTGTTGGTTCCCTTAAAAGTTTCTAGGTATATCAAAGGTCTGTGGTCCATTTCTAAAATGAATTCTTTTCCCAGCAAATAAAATTTAAGTTTGGAGATACCCCACACAAGGGCCAAACATTCCTTTTCTATGGTGGAGTATCTCGTTTCTGCGGGAAGGAGTTTCCGGCTTAGGAAGCATACAGGGAAGGGAGTACCATCATGGTATTGTAGTAACACCGCACCTAAGCCAGTATTGGAGGCATCAGTTCTTAAACAAAATGTTTTATTAATATCTGGAATCTTAAGTATAGAGTCTTTCAAAAAGATACTTTTAATCTCATTAAACTTTTCCCGAGCTACATCAGAAAGTTCAAGAGGTTCCTTCACAGACTTTTTAAGGAAGTCGGATAAGATGCCTGTAAGATCAGTAAGGTTCGGGATAAACCGTGCATAAAAATTTACAGAACCAAGAAAGCTACGCATGAGCTTCTTGGTTTTGGGGAATTTAAATTCTAATAAAGCATTGATCTTACTGGGGAGAGGCTGCAGAGAGTTATTAGAAAGTATCAGTCCAAGATATCTAATCTTGTTATACCCAAGGAAGCATTTCTTCGGCTTGGCAGTGAGGCCATGTGAGCGTAACCTACGCAAAATTGATGTTAATGTTTGGATATGTTCGCCCCATGTGGATGTCATTACGTAAATGTTATCAAAATAAACTGAAACATTTGGCATATTACCCAAGACCTTTCTCATCAGTCTCACGTAGGTAGCACAGGCAGTTACCAAACCGAAGGGCATAGTTCTATATTGCATCAGTTCTTGGTGTGTAGGAAAAGCGGTGTACTGCTTAGAAGAAGGATCTAACATTACTTGATGATATGCCTGCGCAATATCAATCTCTGAAAAGAAGTTAGAGTCATAAAATTTGTGTAGATCGCTATCTATTAAGGGCATAGGCTCAGCATCCCACCGAGTTATAGCATTAAGGCCTCTGAAGTCAATAGCAAGTCTATATGAATTATCCTCCTTCTTAACCATGACTACTGGTGAACAATATGAAGATACTGAAGGTTCAATGATCTTTAGTTTTAATAATTTGTCTACCTCTCGGTCAAATGCATCCCTAAGGTGAACTGGAACTGGGTATAATTTTCGTTTGATAGGATTGTCCGTCACTAAGTCAATCTTATGGACTACCGTGGAGATAACACCTGGAATATCAGTAAAGACGTCTGAAAAGTTACTCACACATTGAAGTAGTTCATGTCTCTTATGGTCATCCAAAGATTCATTAATGTTAATGTTGGTTGCGTCCGAGTGGTCAAGAGTCACCAAGTCATGTAGTTCTTTATCTTAGTCTAAGTTAGAGGTGTCAATTACGCACACCTTACATTCTTCAATTGTCTTATCAAGTTCGTGTGGAAAAACTAAGTCAAAGTTATTAAGGCAGTTAACCGAATTTCTTCGGTAATATTTCTTAAGGATGTTGATATGATAAAGCTTAGGTTTCCCCTTGATTTCTATGAGATAGTCAACTTTCCCACAAATTTTTAATACTTTATATGGACCTTTCCATGCTACTAATAATTTATTTGACTTGATCGGCAAAAGTACAAGAACTTCATCCCCTACTTTAAAACTTCTCCTCTGACTTTTCGAAACTATGTCAGAGGTCTCCTCAAGTTTGGATCTAAGGTCAAGGAGAACTGGTAAGAAGACTGAACCTCAGCATTTACCTCCTTAGTCCCTAAGTCATGAAGGATGGACAGTGGACCTCTGGCCTGTCTACCATAGAGAAGTTCAAAAGGTGAAAACCCCAAAGAGTCACTGGGAACTTCCCTCATGGCAAACAAAGCACATGGTAGGTAACGATGCCACTCCTTAGGTTTAAGGGAGCAAAGTTTCCTTAAAATTGACTTTAGAATCGAATGCTGGCGTTCAATCCTCCCATTACAGCTGGGATGATAGTGTGTGGTGAAGAGAGGCTTCACTCCCAGAAGTTGGTATAGATGTTGCATTAAGTCAGATGTGAATTGTGTCCCACGGTCAGACAAAATTTCTCTAGGGATGCCCACTCTGGAGAAAATGGACAAAAGGGCTTCAGCCACCTCTGTAGTAGCTATGGTTTTTAAGGGAACGGCTTCAGGGAAGCTCGAAGCATAATCAACTAATGTTAATATATATCTATGTCCCCCAGGTGAAAGTGGAGATAAAGGACCAACAATGTCAATAGCTACTCTTTCAAAAGGTACCGTAAAGACTAGCATTTTGACCATAGGTACTCGCCTGGTACCTCGGGAGGATGACAGTTGGCAAACTTTACACGATCTACAATAGGTAGTGACATCTGAGGACATTTTTGGCCAAAAATAGGTTTCCCTAATTGAGCCATTTTAAGAACAGTCTCTCTGCATTGACTTGGAACAACTAAGATGGAATAGTCTGTCTCATCTGAATTTAATTTGAATACTGACTTGTACAAGATACCTTTTATATATTCAAATATATATGAAAAGGTTTTCCTTTGGATAACTTGATTTTGTTTAGCGGCATTATGGCAATTCTGAAGAGAAGGGCAATTACGTTGTAAATTGACAAAGGAGTCCTTCGATACATCTAAAGGCTTAAAGTCAGGGAAAATCAAAGGATGGACAGTAGGAGAAGCCTGGGCTTTGGTCTGAGCCCTAGTCAAGACATTTATGGTATCGGAGGTGATATCTTCACTTTCATCTAACAAGTGAACCGGTGATCCTACTACCTCGCTTTCGAGAGTAGCATCACTGGTTTTTAATCCCACATGAATCTCACGAGACATTGTTTCATCTGAACTTTCGAGGGGCTTCTCTGACTCTACAGGAAGAGGATCTGAAAAGCTTATGTCCACCTTTGGTGATGAAAGGTCAACCTCAGAAGGAAGAATGGCACCTTTTACATTACGTATTAGTATGGAGCAAGAAGTGATGGGAGCTAGTACGGCTTCAGACCAACCTGTGAACCATTTAGACCTAATGTAACAATGGATGGTAGGAAAAGTGTCTGTACGGCTCAAGTAGTCTGAAAGTATATTATTATTATTATAATCAAAAAGAAGTGCTAATCCACAAGGGCTATACAGCGCTGCAGGGTAGGGAAGGAAGCAAGGGAATTGGATGGCAGAAGGGAGGGGGGATGATCAGCAGGTTACAGAAAACAGCGGGGCAGGGGATAGTACGGGGGTAGAAGGTAGCAAGAGATTGAAGTAGAAAGGGCTGAAGGTATCAGAATTTGTGAAGTAAGTCAGTCATTGTCAAAAAGTCAATGAGAGAGTCCGAATGAAAGGTGGGTCCATCAGCGAGAAGGGAAGGTAAAGAGAGAGCAGCGGAGCGAAGACGACGACAGAGGTAAATTCTGCGTGCTCGTTGATAAAGTGGGCAGTCCAACAGAATGTGGCTGACTGATAATGGAGCTTGGCAATTCTCACAGAGAGGAGCAAGACGCCTCTCCATGAGATATCCATGAGTAAGACGAGTATAGCCAATGCGAAGATGGGAGAGAGTAGTCTCCCAACCTCGACACTGGTGATAAGAAGACGGCCAGTAACCTATACTCGGTTTAATAGACTGAAGTTTGTTGCCGAGCATAGTAGACCAACGTTGTTGCCAACGGGTGTGAAGGTGGGAAGATATTGCAGCAAAATAGTCCGTAAATGGAATACCTCTATAAGAAACTGGTAGGTCATGTACTGCTGACCGCGCAGCAGTGTCTGCCTGTTCATTGCCCTGTACGTCAACATGACCAGGGACCCAACAAAAAACAATATCTTTATGCTTGGTAAAGATGCGGCGTAGCCAAAGTTGGATACGGAGGACTAAGGGGTGAGGTGTATCAAATTTTTGTATAGCCTGTAAAGCACTAAGGGAGTCTGAGACAACCACAAATGATGACACAGGCATAGATGCAATACGGATAAGTGCTGTAAGGATGGCATATAATTCAGCAGTAAAAATACTAGCCGAAGATAGTAAATGCCCTTGTACAACGCTGTCCGGAAACACTGCTGCGAATCCTACGCCGTCAGAAGACTTAGAGCCATCCGTGTACACAGCAATGGCATGAGAATGAGAGTGAAAGTGGTCAAGAAAAAGAGAGCGGGAAGCGACCGTAGACAGTTGGGCTTTCGAGCAAGGAAGGGAGAAAGAACAGACTCGAACAGCTGGAACTTCCCAGGGGGGTAGGGAAAAGTGAGATGCTACATGTACATAGAAAGGTGGTAGTTGAAGAGAAGACAAGAGCGAATGAAGGCGAAGAGAGAAGGGACGAAGTAAACAGGGGCGGCGAACAAATAAAGAATGTCTACTAATATCAGTGACCATTCTATAAATGGAAGGATTGCGGAGATCATGAGAGCGTACATAGTAGCGCAGGCAATGGGCATCACGGCGATCGGATAAGGATGGAACGTTCGCTTCTGCATAGAGGCTCTCGACAGGGGAAGAGCGGAAAGCACCAAGGCATAAACGTAATCCTTGGTGATGAATGGGGTTAATGCTAGAGAGAGTAGCAGGAGATGCCGCTGAATAGATCTGGTCACCATAATCAAGTTTCGATAAAATAAGGGTGGAATGTAGGCGAAGGAGGGTTCGACGATCAGCTCCCCACGAAAGATGGGCAAGGGTTTTAAGAAGGTTCAGCCGGCTGTGACAAGTTGCCTTCAGAGAGGTAATGTGAGGTTTCCAGGATAACCTACGATCAAAGAGGAGGCCCAGAAACTTGACTGTATCACGTTCAGGGATACGGGAGCCATAGAGGTACAAAGGATGATCGGAGATGACAGAGCGTCTAGTGAAAGTGATTTGGTGGGTTTTAGTGCTGGAAAATTTAAACCCACGTGTGGTGGCCCAATTGGAAACACGGTCGACTGCATGTTGGAGAGAAACTGTAAGGAGGTGACAGTCAGGACCTGCACAGGCAATAGCAAAGTCATCAACATAGAGTGATGACCAAATATTTGATGGAAGACTAGAGGCCAAATCATTAATAGCAAGGAGAAAAAGTGTTGTGCTCAGAACACATCCCTGGGGGACACCTTCAGCTTGGACAAAGTCCGGGGAGAGCACATTATTAACCCGAACACGGAAATGCCTGTCAGTTAAAGAGTTCTTAAGGAAGGATGGTAGATTGCCTCGAAGGCCTAAGGAGTGGGCTTGGGCTAAAATATTATACCTCCAAGTTGTGTCATATGCCTTCTCAAGGTCAAAAAATATGGCAATAACTGAGTGGTTATTTGCAAAGGCATTACGAACATACGTATCCAAGCGTAGTAAGGGGTCTATGGTAGAACGTCCCTTACGAAAGCTTTATTGACGAGTGGAGAGACTGTTGTGTGTCTCTAAATACCACACTAAACGTCTATTTACTAGGCGTTCCATTACTTTGCAAACTGCACTGGTAAGAGCAATGGGACGATAGTGGGAGGTTTCATGTCCCGTAGTGCCTGGTTTGCGGAAAGGGAGAACAATGGCGGATTTCCACAGCTGTGGAAGAACTCCTTGTGACCAAATAAGATTGTAAAGGCGTAATAGGACTGCAAGGGCTGACTGATGTAAATGTTGTAGCATACGAATATGAATGTCGTCGGGCCCAGCTGCCGATGATCGACAAGCTGAGAGTGTTGCCTCCAGTTCTTGAAGTGTAAAAGGCACATTATACTGTTCTTCTCTGAGAGAAGAAAAGTCCAAGGGTGCTAACTCTCTGGCAGACTTTGAGGAAAGAAATGAGGGGCATAGATGGAGTCCCTGAGAAATACAGACCAGATGATTGCCAATTTCATTGGCAACATCTAGTGGGTTTGCTATATCAACACCGGCAACCCGCAGAACAGGAGCCGGGTCAGGAGAATATTTACCACTCAGTTTTCGTACTTTTTTCCAGACTGCACTCATAGAGGAAGCAGAGGTGATGGTGGAGACATAATCTCGCCAGCAAGTGCGTTTAGCGTCACGGATGACACGGCGAGCGATCGCACACTTCTGTTTAAAATCAAGGAGTCGCTCTGTGGTTCTATTGTACCGGTACCTGCCCCATGCAGCGCGTTTCAAACGTACTGCACGAGCACAAGCAGGAGACCACCAAGGCACGCATTTCTGAGAATGCCTGCCCGAAGTTTGGGGTATAGAATGAGAAGCTGCGGTGAAAACGGAGGACGAGAAGAGGTGTAAAAGCTCATCGATGGAGGACGAAGAAGGAACCTCTTTAAAAACAGTTAGGTGTGAGTAAAGGTTCCAATTTGCCCGATTAAATTGCCAGCGTGGGGTGCGAAGAGGTGGCGAATATGAAGGGGAAGTAAGAATGATTGGGAAATGATCACTGTCATGTAAGTCCGGGAGAACAGACCAAGTGAAGTCTAATGCGGCAGAGGAAGAGCAAACTGAGAGATCGATGCAAGAGAGAGTATGAGTCCGAGGATCAAAATGGGTGTGAGTACCTGTATTTAAAACATGGAGGGGGTGGGTGGCAAGAAAAGCCTCTAACTGAATTCCACGGGAATCACAGTGAGACCCCCCCCCCAGAGGAAATGGTGGGCATTAAAATCACCAAGTAACAGAATCGGTGGCGGTAATGACGAAACAAGGAAGGCAAAATCCGGAATAGATAATGCCCGAGAAGGAGAGAGATATAAAGAACAGAGCATATACCACCTATGTAAGTGGATACGGGCTGCTGTGTAATGCAGCGAAGTATGAACAAATAGCTGATGGTACGGAATATCAGTGCGGAGAAGAAGGGCACTTTCATTAAAGGTCCCATCAGGAAAAGGATCTGAAGAATACAATAAATTATAGCCTGAGATGTGAGAAATAACAGCAGAGTGTAATTTTGGTTCCTGTAAGCAAACACCAACAGGGGCAAACTGGGAGAGTAACATCTGAAGCTCACCCCGATTACCCCTGAGGCCTCGTATATTCCACTGTAAATAGGCCATGATTGGCAATGATAAAGATACTTGAAATCCACAGGTAAGGGTTCCTACGGACTAGAAGGGTTAGAAAAGTCCACATGCGGAGGCAGTGGAAAATGTTCAAGCAGCGAAGGAACGGTGCGCTGTGAAGAAAGGAGTTGCGCAGATGGAGCAGAGGAGAGAGAAAGAGCGGAAGGTGGATCAGTGTCCATTGATGGTTTGGTCTCTGCAATATATTCAGAGATTGCTTCAAGTGTTTCGGAATTCAGAGATGTCGTATGGGAGACAATATTGGGAATGGTAGGGGGAGGATGAGTAAAGATTGGAACTGTATTGGACTGTACCAAGGTAGGGGGGGGCGAAAGGGTGGAGGGAACTGGAGAAGCGTGGCAGGGGACAGAAGAGGCAG
This sequence comes from Cherax quadricarinatus, assembly GCF_038502225.1. Classification (NCBI taxonomy): domain Eukaryota; kingdom Metazoa; phylum Arthropoda; class Malacostraca; order Decapoda; family Parastacidae; genus Cherax; species Cherax quadricarinatus. The sequence continues at coordinate 6,678,470 of NC_091323.1, read as the reverse complement.
GAACCTGGGAGGTGGCAGAAGAGGAAGAAACTTGGGAGGGAACAGGGGAGGAAGGTACATTACGAGGAGGAGGGTGAACCTCTGCACTTGTAACTGAGCCAGTGAGAGGGGAAGAACTAGGGACAGAGACAGGGAGGGTAAAATGAGGAGGTGGAAGATGGGTAGAAGGTGTTACCGGACCTTTTTTTGACTTTTGAGAAGTAGAGGGACGATTGGGAGGAGGTGTCGTACGAGGTCTCGTCGATACTGAGGCTTGTGAGAGAGAACTCGAAGAAGTGAGATTAGACTGAGGTGTTGAAGTAGGGACGTCTGAGCCGAGGACAGCAAAAGGATTAGATACAGGAGTGATTATGGGAGAGGTAACCACAGAGGTGGGTGTAGAAGATGGGATACTAGAAGTGGGGGGACGTTTTGAAACACGGGAATAAGAAACACGTGGGAGTCTCCCTTGGAGGCGGAGATGAGAAACTGCCATGGCATAAGGGAGACCTTCTGTCTCTTTGAGGTAACGGATTTCCCGCTCGTTTAAATAGACCTGACAACGGCGAGAGTACGAAGGGTGAGCATGACAGTTAAGGCAAGAGGGAGACCGATTGCAAGACGTATTAGAATGGTCATCGGCACCACAGACTGGGCATTCGGCGATAGATCTGCAATATTTCGCTGGATGGCCAAATCGCCAGCAATTTCTACACTGTTGTGGTGTAGGGATCACCTTTCGAACTTGTAACCGATGTCCTGCTATATAAACTGAGGATGGGAGTTCTCGGCTGTCAAAAGTTAAACGAGCCACATTGCTAGGGTATCGTCTCCGCCCACGGGCAGGAAGAACGTAAGTGTCTACCTTGAGGATTGGGAGATCTTGGAGTTCCAGCTGTTCTAGAATGTCGGTGCCACATGTCTGGAAATTTTGTTGAACTATGGTATGGGGCAGAATGATGGTACCACTACAAGAATTGAGGGAATGATGTTTTTCAAGAGTGACAGGAACAGTATCGATATGGGAAAGACGAGAGAGCTCATGAGCCTGGGTAGCATTCTGTATGGTAATGATGCGCGTACCGCTCTTAAGAGCATGAAAAGAAATATCTTTACCAACATGGCGTAGGAGTGCCTTGCCAATACTATGGTCAGAAAGATAGGCAGTAGAGGAAGTTGGTCGTAAAGTGAAGAATTTAGTCCACTGTTCAGTCTGAAACTGAGCGTGGAAAGGTAGTGAAGGACGTGTCAATCGTTTCTGAGAAGAACGAGAAGGTGGAGAAGTATCATCAGCAGGTAATTGTCGTTGACGTTTAGGCGTGGGATCAGAGTTGGTCCGACGTGGAATGGGTCGGCGATTTGAAAATTGCCGCACCGTAGAGGGAGAGGCCGGAAGCATAGTCAGAGGAGAGCAAAGGTCCGATAAGTCGAAGGAGTCAGTCGAGGCCTCAGTACCTGAAGCGGGTGAGGAAACAGCACCGGCAATAGGTACAGAGGCATGAGGAATGTCTGAAGAGTGGTCCAAAGACGAGGCGGGGTCAGAACGGGGTGTGGTATCAAGAAGGGGCCCGGGGGTACCAGGTTCATGGACTAGGGCTGCCATGGTTAGGTTACTTCTTTCTTTTTGTTTTTAAGAAAAAAAAAGAAAGAAGAAAAGAAAATAAAAATAAAAAAAAGAAAAAAAAAAGGGGGGACCGGGGAGGGATAGGTCCTAGGAGGAATGAAAGGGCCAGAAATCTCCCTCCGCACCCAAGAGGACCTCAGCACCGCAAGTAGCGCAGATGCAGCATGGAACCCGTGCCATACCCTACCCATCATGCTAGTAAACTAACAATCCGGGATAGCAACCTCACATCTGCCGAGCTACCTCGGTGGACAAAAGAGAGGGCGGCCGGATATCCGCCACAAAGCATACCTCCTTAGGCCACCACCCCCGGAATCCGAAAGGTGGCTTCCAGAGATACACTCGTCGCCCGAAAGACACCCAAAGCTACTCCGGGATACCGGAGAGGGATCGGGACATCCCCAGGCGATCCAGATTCCACGGCAAACTACGCCACCGCTAAGAACCTCAACGGAATGGGATCGACCCCGGTATCCTTTCTCCTACCTAGGAACTAGCGCGTCTGTGGGAGAAATCCCAAAGGACAAAAAGAGGAAGGGCAAAAGGGAGGAGTGGGGAGGAGGAGGAGGAAATGAAAAAGGGGAGGATGGGGAGGATGGGATAGGGGAGGGGAGATTGGGGGGTAATTAGGTTCGGTCTGAGGAAGAAGACCGATAGGTCTAATTCCTCAGACCAAGAGCCTCTTCACCACGCCAAGGAGCCCCCCTTGAAGAGGTCTGAAAGTATAGCAGAGGAATGAGTTTCTCTAAGATTAGGGAACAGCTTATCAGAAATGACTATACATGTGCATCCAGTGTCTCGTAAAATGGTAGACACATTAAGTCCATTAACTGTTCCTGAACAGAAGGGTGTTTGGTCTTCCAACTTTTTGGACCTTCTTAGAAGGACAATCTGGACGTTTATGTCCCTTAACACCACACAAATGACAAACAGGAATAAAAGAAGTTATTTTACTTTCCACTAGAGACTTTGATTTCTTAAGGTCTGATGAACCCTTGCCCTTAGGGTTCGATCCCTTTAGGCCTTTATAGGAATTCTGAGCCTCAGCATACAGGTCAGCAGCCTCAGCAACTTCCTCAGCTTTAATCAGGTTACGTTCTCTGATGAATGTTCGTATCTGATGGGGAAGAGCTGTCAGGAACTGGTCAGCAACCATGAAGTCTCTAAGAGATTCATAACTGCGATCAATTCCTGAACTCTCTATCCAAAAGTCGAACAAACGAAAGAGTGTAACCTGTAACTGCTGAAAGTTCTGGCCAGGCTGCAAGGTGGCATACCTGAAATCTTTCCTGTAAGAATTAGTGTTTTTTTGATATGCTTTAAGGATTGCCTTCTTCAGTAGGTTATAATTACATATGATATCCTGCGACAAAGTTGCATAGATATTCAAGGCTGTACCAGAAAATAACATTCCTAACCTGGTAGCCCAGGTGTCAGCAGGCCATTCACAGAGGGTAGCAGTATTTTCAAACCTGATAATGTATGAAGTTATGTCTTCCCCCTCTGTGAAGGGAGGTAAATTAGGTGTTGGAATATGTGTACTGACTGCACGTTGTTCCATTACTCCTTCCTCTAATTGTTGTTGTGTAAAAGTTAACTTTTTATTCTCTAATTCAAGGCGAGATTTTTCGAGCTCGCGATCCTTTTCTCTCTCTATTAACTCATGTTCTCTAGCTTTTTCCTCAACTTCTCTATCCTTTGCTCTTTCCTCAAGTTCTCTTAATTTTACCTGCTCCTCACATATCTTAGCTTGTTCCTCACGTACTCTAGCTCTCTCCTCACGATCAAGTCTATCACGCTCCTTTTTGTCTTCCCTCTCTCTTTCTGTCTTTCTTGGATTTCTCTCTCAATTCTCTCTCTCTCCTTTTTCTCTTCTCTTTCCCTTTCTAACTGTCTTTCTTCTCTCTCAATTCTCTCTCTTTCAAGTCTTTCCTGGATCTTAGCACTAATGAAAGATTCTAAATTTTTCCCTGTTATTCCTAACTTACTTCCAGCATTCATCCAAAACTGGTATTCCTCCATATTTGCAAGAATAACTTAAACTACCAGGGGAAAATGAAACGGGTATTAACCAAAACGGAGGGTTCAATTCCTGCTCCGCTCAAACTGCAAATAAATCAGAGGGCTCGATCCCTACTTCAATTAAACAATATGTATTAATTAAAATGAAGGGTTCTATGCCGGCTTCGAGCAAACAGTAAGTAGAATGGGGTCACTTGACCATCCAATCTTCTCACCAACAAATCAAGAGTGTCCAACGACAGTTCCCTTGATAAAATAAAGAGCTCAATGAAACAAATTGTCACTGGAAAATATCGGGTCCCTAGAGTCTAATCCTCCAAAGCGTTTCAAGCTCACACAAAAATAGATGGCAGAATTAACTAGTATTCCTGCCTTGACTTGACTTACAATAAATTGAGACTATAACAATCACCAAATCTTTTAAATATCTGTACTGTAGTCCTACCATAGAGAATGATCACTCATGGCTGGTGGTAACCGTCTGTGGTATGCGGCATTGAAGTTCCAATGGTAAATTCGAGATGGAGTTGAATCTTGATTCCGTCGAGTTGATCCTGGCAAGGTCGCCACTTGTGAAGGCTTACTCAGCCCTGTAACAACTTCAGACAGTATTACCAAGGCTGGCTCCTCCTCAGGAAAATTAATGAATAGAAAAAGAAATAATAATTCACAAAGATAAACACTTTATTATTTATTAAAGCAAACATAAAACAATAAAACATGAAAGGTATATCCTATTTGAAAGAAAAATGAAAAATGAAATGAATAAAATAACATTTGAACTCAACGCTAATATATATAGGGGTGTCTGGTGTTGGTGACACTGAGTGTTGTTGAAATCGTAGCAGTTGCTGATGATGGGGGGGGGGTCGCAGGTGTTGGTTGCAACCCACCAGTTCGTTCTCCACAGTATAGCCATGAGTATTCTATCCCGATGACAGTTTTAGTTAGTTTAATATGTTTATTATGCACCCAATACCCATCCTGTGGGCGGTAGTCAAAAGATTACAGAGGTACATAATTGGTCCAGGGACTGGACTCCAAAGTTTTGATAGCTGAGCAAGTTACAGAGGTAATGAACTCACAATTTACATTAATGTTTTATCACTGATTTCATCATTGCTTAGTAGCAGCGCTGTATAGTCCTTGTGGCTTAGCGCTTCTTTTTGATTATAATAATAATAATAATCATTGCTTAGTTAATCTTAAGTTAATTTTAAGCCAGCCCGTAATGCTATGCATAGTATAAGTGGCTTTGGCATACTGTTCTTATCTGTATTTTTTTTTGTACCTCTGTATGTGTGCACAAATTGGAAATAAATAAATAAATAAATAAATAAATAATGAACTCACAATTTACAAAGGTAATGAACTCACAATTTACAAAGGTAATGAACTCCAGGTAAGTCTGGTCACAATCATGACAAGTTACAAAGGTATTTACAGATTACAGAGGTACGTAATGGGTCCAGGGACTGGGCCCCCAAAGTTTTGATAGCTGAACTAGGTACAAAGGTAATGAGCTCACAAGTTACAAAGGTAATGAATTCTGTAGAATGGTTACTTACGTTTATACTTTGGCTACAATCATGAACAAATTATAGAGTAATGAGCAATTCACACTTCCACACCCGGTCACAACTGTAATGAGTTATTGGTGCAAATATTGATTGTTGAGTCACACACACCACACACACACACACACACACACACACACACACACACACACACACACACACACACTTTAGTTTAATATCGATGACAGGAAAGCAGGTTCTTTACCGCTGCAATGATGAGGGGTTACATCCTGCAATTTCATACAGGTGCACAGGTAATTAAATCCAAAAAGGGGAAGTCTCAGGACGTTAGTCCATCTCCATCAATTCTACTCGTTGATTGGCAGGTGACCCTCTCTGTCATCCAAGCTGGAAAGATATACAGGTTACCCACTGCTTAAGAAATCACTCTCCATGATAAGTACAATACCTAAAAGATGTGGTGATTATTACAACAGTCAACTTAGAGCAAGACTGAAAGGACTAAGTTTATTATTGGTCAAAAGTGAAGCTTTCAACCAATAAATCCACTAGAATACAAGGCAGACATGTACTTACAGTAGTGCTGGGAGCTGAGAGTCTAGTGATTACTGTTTGGACCGGAGCCCCACAGGTCACCTTTCGGTGGGGGGGGGAAGAAGGAGGGGAAGGGATAGGGGGAGCTAGATTGACCCTACCTTAACAAGCAGCCGGCAAGCAAACTGTCACTTTTGGGGAGGGGGAAAAAGGCGGGAATAGTGGGAGCTTGACTTACCCTGCCTTAACAAGTAGCCGACAATGAAACTATTGTTACTATATACTCCCTCGCTACTCCTATCTATTGAACTTTTCCCTCACAGTGCATCCTGGGGGACAAGATTAAGGACCCCAATGGAAATAAGTTAGACAGTCCTCGATGACGCACTGACTTTCTTGGGTTATCCTGGGTGGCTAACCCTCCGGGGTTAAAAATCCGAACGAAATCTTATCTTATCTTATCTTACTGGTGGTCTCGGATAGATATGGGTAAGCTTGCGAGGTCGAAGGAACCACCTGCAGTGACCAGGGGTGGCTAAGTTTTCTCACATGCCTACACAGGGTGACTACGGTAAAAAATATGGTTGTTGTCTCCCAATGAGATTATTTGTATGTATGTAATGTTGAGGTACATACAGGTAACCCCTTATAAATTTTCCATAACGTGTATTGGGGGGGGGGTTGATATTAATTTGCAGGCCTACTCATTTCTCCCGACTGATAAGTCACCATAAAAACTCATACTGTTGGATGACAGCTAGTACAGTGTTGTGAGAACTCTTATGTGTGAGTTATGACTAGTGTTATACTTATTGAAACACTGGAAATAGTTTTCCGTTTCAAAAGACCCTCACAGGCCTCTGTTACCCCTCTTCTTTTCATTTGACCTCAGCCATTCGCCTCCATCAACGTACACTGTAGAGGCGAATTTTGCTAGTCCACTGTTACTCATGCCTCTGAATACCGCACAGCTCATCCCTTTACCAAACTGAGGAGTACGACGGCTCTGCAGTTCTACGTGAGTTGGTAACCCAGGTGTGCACACAGTAAAATTCGTCTGTCATTCCAAATCACGTGTGCTAGCAGTGTCAAGGTCTGCCCGAAATGCCTAGTCATGCTAGGTGTGATAGTGGCCCTCTCTGTAATTAGTATTTTATATGTAAACCACACAATATCCTATAATATGTAAACTCCGCATTGTAATCTCTATAGAGAATAAACTTGATTTGATTTGATTTGAACTATTTGCATGAGTATTAAAGTATTTGGTAACTCTTGAGAACTCTGGCTCAGTCAATGACCTTGAGAGGCACTACATCACCTGCTTGTGACTTTCACCCATATTGACTACGTGAAGAGAGGTGAATGTGCTTCCTTCATCCCCCCTATTCTCCTGAACTCTCAACTCTTCGTCTTTACCATAGTATCCAGTAAAGACGGATTTTGCTGACCCAGGAAAGTGCGAGCATCAGTACCAACGTAGGCCTAATATGGCTGAAGAATGTACGAGGAAGGTGGGTAGCCAGCAGGCAGCAGTGGGCTGGTAGTAGTATCAGTGGCGTCGCTAGGGTTGGTGTCACCCAGGGCGGCATCTTGGTGTCACCCCCATGAAATCCAAGGGTGGGGGAATGGGGGGGGTAGTAAACTTCAGTTACGTCACTACTGTATGCTCGGTGACTAATGGTTAACAATGATAACGTTTAAGGGCCATAAAACAAACAGGAGAATACTTTTCAACTTTATTAATAATAAAATAAATAATCGTAGTAATACTGAGGAAACATAAACTCAAATACCACTTTGAGTACAGCCAACAGATCCTACATTTATTCACTGAAAAAATTGAAAAATAAAGAAAAACATTGGAATATCAGAGAAACACTAGTTCTGATTTAACCTTGAGTACAGGTAACATCTCAGTGAATCTGCCTTCAATCCTGCAAAATCATGTATCACAACATTAGAATAAACTATTTTCCCTATATAGGTGTATTTGTACTCTGTAATCATATACTAGGCAATATAGAAACGAAGGATTCTTCTCTTATGTTACTGCAGAAATATTTTGTGCATTACTTATTAGTGTCACCTTCAGAAGCTCTATGGTGCCACCCGGGGGCACCCCCCCCCCTGTACGACGCCGCTGGTTATTATATTACGGTGGAATAAGTGTTCCTACCTTCACAGCTTGCTAAATTCTAGAAATTGTGTACAAAACCGGTTGATGCCTCTAGGCGCGCCAGAACTGAAGAAAAGTTTTATTTTTCTGGCGCCAGGCTTTAAAAGGCCTGGTTAAAGTGTCGGCGACAGATGGCGCCGCTGACATTGGTCGTCTGGCTGCAGTAACACCACCAGCTGACTCCGGTGTTTCTCTCATATAGAAGAGACCTAAGGATACTATCGTGTGTGATTTATATATTAAGTTAGTATCAGCAGAAGTGTATTCTAAGTGATAGTGTGTGTACTTGGTGTACGTGATGACACTGGTCATGGTGTGTACTTGGTGTACGTGATAACACTTGTCATGGTGTGTGTACTTGTACGTGATAACACTTGTCATAGTGTGTGTACTTGTTATACGTGATGACACTTGTCATAGTGTGTGTACTTGTTGTACGTGATAACACTTGTCATGGTGTGTGTAGTTGTTGTATGTGATAACACTTGTCATAGTGTGTGTACTTGTTATACGTGATGACACTTGTCATGGTGTGTGTACTTGTTGTATGTGATAACACTTGTCATGGTGTGTGTACTTGTTGTATGTGATAACACTTGTCATAGTGTGTGCACTTGTACGTGATAACACTTGTCATGGTGTGTGTACTTGTTATACGTGATGACACTTGTCATAGTGTACTTGTTATACGTGATAACACTTGTCATAGTGTGTGTACTTGTTATACGTGATGACACTTGTCATAGTGTGTGTACTTGTTATACGTGATGACACTTGTCATAGTGCGTGTACTTGTTATACGTGATGACACTTGTCATAGTGTGTGTACTTGTTATACGTGATGACACTTGTCATAGTGTGTGTACTTGTTATACGTGATGACACTTGTCATAGTGTGTGTACTTGTTATACGTGATGACACTTGTCATAGTGTGTGTACTTGTTATACGTGATGACACTTGTCATAGTGTGTGTACTTGTTATACGTGATAACACTTGTCATAGTGTGTGTACTTGTTATACGTGATGACACTTGTCATAGTGTGTGTACTTGTTGTACGTGATAACACTTGTCGGTGTGTGTACTTGTACGTGATAACGCTTGTCATAGCATGTGCACTTGTACGTGGTAACACTTGTCATAGTGTGTGCACTTGTATGTGACAACACTTGTCATAGTGTGTGCACTTGTTGTATGTGATAACACTTGTCATAGTTTGTGTACTTGGTGTATGTGATAACACTTGTCATAGTGTGTGCACTTGGTGTACTTCATAACACTTGTCATAGTGTGTGTACTTGGTGTATGTGATAACACTTGTCATAATTTGTGCACTTGGTGTACGTCATAACACTTGTCATAGTGTGTGCACTTGTTGTATGTGATAACACCTGTCATAGTGTGTGCACTTGGTGTACATGATAACACTTGTCATAGTGTGTGCACTTGTATGTGATAACATTGTTTATAGTATATGCACTTGTATGTGATAACACTTGTCATAGTGTGTGCACTTGTACGTGATAACACTTGTCATAGTGTGTGCACTTGGTGTACGTGATAACACTTGTCATAGTGTGTGCACTTGTACGTGATACCCAGGGCCGGATTAAGAAGTCTCCGGGCCCAAGGCTATTCAGATTGGCGGGGCCCCTTTGAGTTACGGGTAAGCGAAGCGACCCCTTCCAGCTTGGGGGTGGGGGGGGGTCGATGTGAGCCTGTTTAAGGTCTAATTAATACATTCTGGCTATTTAGATTAAATTTAATAGGGAAAGTACATCAAGACAACCAAAACCATTTACCAACAGCCATTATAACTATCTTGTTAAATCATGCATTTTAAAGAGAATAAACTCAAGACAGCATAGTATTACTAGATTAGGCTATTAAAGTAGTGACATCATGTACCTATTATATTCAGCATAACCACTACAGCACTATTATTCCCTTTATAAATCACTGACCATTATTATCATTGCATCATGCATAAGACTATCTTTTCATATAAACTCAAGAAAGTAAAGAATTGTTTATATTCACAGGCACTTCTTAAATAAACTTTTTTCTGGATTTCATATTGGCAAAATCATCAATTATATTCTGAAAATCAATATTTCTTGTTAGATCAGACTCAATGGTCAACAAGGCTAGGTTACACAATTTGTCTTGGCTCATTGTTGAACGGAGCTGGTTTTTCACTCTTTTCAAAGCAGAAAATGAACGTTCTCCTTCACAATTAGTAGCTGGAAGTGTTAGGTAAAGGCGATACACTATGTCAACATTAGGGAAGGTTTCTGAGATACCTGCATTTCTTAAATGTTTCAAAGCAGCTGAGGGCACACATTTTTCAGGTGGAGCTTTAATCTGATTCATATACCCAGAAAAATGAACTATTTCTTCAACAAATGTGTCCTGAACATCTGCTGAAAGGTGTTGTTGCAACTTTAATGCAGCTTCTCTCAATTCTGCATCTGGCATAGTAGTAATTTTGAACAGAAATCCAAACTTGTCATTGAGATTCTGGTAGATTTCTTTTCTTTTCACCAATTCTGTAATCAGTGAATCCAGAATGACGAAGTATGTAGCTGTCTTACATTTCTGCCTTGGTAGCAACACAATTTCATTGTCTGGCTCTTCAAAATTGCGTTTCCTCTTCCTTGACCACTGATGATCAGCCCGGTAACTGTAGTCTTTCACCAGCAGTTTAGCTTTCTCTTCAAACATTTCAAAAGCTTCATCATTGCGAAGTGAGCTTACAAATTCCACTAAGCCTGCATAGAGGTTAGCACAAGTAGCCATTTCAATTTCAATTTTCTGAAGTGTCTTGTTCGTGGCATTTAACCGTTCCAGTATACAGTCCCAAAGCACACAGAGTAAGGCCAATTCAAAATCTTCCAAATTTGATGCTAAGCTGGCTGCTTCGCTTCTTGTAGTTGCTGTCTGGTCTTCATCCTCTGCTATTTGGATCAAAGCAGAACGTATTTCAGCAAAGCTGTCTTTCAAAGCATGTGTTGCATCATGCTGTGCTGACCATCTTATTGTTGATAATGATTTGATGACATCTCCATGAATGGTTGACTTGAGTATACTCCACCGATGCGTTGAAGCAGAGAAAAAATTAAAGAGTGCTTGTAAAAGTCCAAAAAATGAAACTGCAGCGACACAACACTCCGCAGCACATGACCCAACAAGATTAAGAGAATGTGCTGAGCAGGGCACATATTCAGCAAGTGGGTTGATTTGCTTGATACGGGCTTGCAATCCATTATATTTACCCGACATGTTACTTGCATTGTCGTAGCACTGGCCACGGCAATCCATAATAGAGAGATCATGTTCAAGCAGAGTATCCAGTACTACTAAATTCATCATTGTTTCTCCATCATGGCCTGAAAGAGGAATGAATTTTATAAAGCACTCTACAGGCTTACCACTGCAGTCGACAAAGCGAACAATGAATGTCAATTGATCTGTATGTGAAATATCTGGTGTTGAATCTACACTTATTGCAAAGTATTTTGCAGTTTTCACAGCTGCTATGATGTTATTGAGGACCTTCTTAGTCATCAGTTCAATAAATTCATTGCATATAGTAGATGACATGTAAGATACAGTGCCTCTTCCTGCATTCCCAAGGCGTGACACATGATTTGCTAAGAATGGAACGAATTGTGCTAACAGTTCTATGATCCCTAGGAAATTGCCATTGTTTTCCGAACCAAAAACCTCATTTTCTCCACGGAAAGCAAGTCCTCTTAGAGTTAAGAATTTTACAACAGCAACAACTCTTTCTAGAACTTTTCTCCAATAAGTGCGTTCTTTTTCAGTTTGATTTTCCATATGAGAATCCAATAAGCCTTTTTTCTGTGCATGAAATAAACTGGCTAAAATGCAGCTCCTGTGAGTGGTACTGTTTTCATGTTTCTTGAAACGTTTGGAATTTTTCCAGTCATTGAACCCCTGTGTGAAGGTATTTTCTTTGGTAGAAAATAGCTTGCATGCTGAACAGTACACTTTTCCTGAGCTTTCAGAGTATACCATCCATGATCTTTTCACAGTTTCTGAATTTGCAAGCTTCCTATAAAACATGGATGACTTTAAACAACGACGACTTCCATCATCATAAATCCTTGCTCATTTCCTAAAGTCACTGTTCAGAGTTTGACTGAAGTTTTCTGCAATGAAAGTATTACGTAGAGAATCTGGGATTACATTTGGCCATGAGCCAGGATCTTTTAAGACAAATCCTGTGGATGAAATGTCCGTTGAGACATTGAGAGGAGACACAAAAGAAGTAGATGCTGGCTGAGAAATAATGGAGGGAGGGCTTCCTGTATGATCTGACGTATCTGCAGATTCAACTGTACTGGTAACATCAGAAACTGTTTTCGTGAGCATGTCTGTGATCTTTCTGCAGCTTCCTTCATCTTTCTTTTTCTGTTCTTCTTGAATTTTCTTCTTTCTTTTCTGTGACCCACTCGCATAAGAACGTCCAACATCACGTTCACGAGATGCCATAATGAGGATGTATCACTGTAATCATGCAAATACAAATTTTTCATTATCAATTATTAATTTTTTAATTATTAATTTTTTTTTCTGTCAATTGGGGAGATATGGCCCTTGTAGCCCCTTTTCCTCTAGCTGCGCATCTAAAAATTCAAAACGTTACCAGAAAGGAGTCATATACAGAACTTTTACCATAGATTAGGTTAGTGATTTGGGCTACGAATATTTTACTAATTCATCCTCCTTGATCTCCAATTTACTTAAACAGAAATCATACTGAGTCCAAGAACAATGCACAATGGTATTTATATTACCATTTTCATAACTAAAGTAATCATTATGTTTTGCATGATACATGGCGTACCACCATAGATAAGGACGTGAGAATTAAAGAATGCAGGGACAATTTTCAGTTTCACCCAACCAACGATTTTCTGATGTGGCTTATTTGTTTCTGGGGAAATATGTAGTAAATTAATTGATGTTCTACATCACTTCCGTCGCAACTTGAAAACTAAGCATTTGCGACAGAAGTGATGTAGAACATCAATCAATTGAGATCTGTTATTGAAATGATAAAGACTTAAAGACAGGACAAAGTGCTTTTAAAACCTACAAACGGAAGTCAGTTTGCATTTTTAGGATTTTCTTTATAGTATTTTTACCAAAAATGCGTCTTTACTGGTCCATGCGTCTTTGCTGGTCAAGTAACCCTATCAGGTACCTCCCTTAACATTTAGAGGCGAAAACAAACATTTATCCATACACATCAATGTCTATCAACAACACTTCAGTTAATTTGTCACAGTACAAGTCTAGATAACGTGTAATTACTACAGAAAATTGGAGAGGAATCTCCCATACTCACCCATTAGCGGGAAAACACAGCTGTTCTGATGTAAACAAAGGCGTGTTGAGTGTTGCCATCTATGGTTAGGTTTATTTATTTTTATTTTATTTCATTATTTATTTTTTTTTTTTATTAATTTTTAAAAATCAATTTTACTCTCCAAACACTTGAATTTTTTAGGTAGGGACCCCTTTGCACTTGCACCATGTGCGCAGTCTTGGATGAACCCCTGAACCCCTTGGACCGCGGGGCCCCCAAATGCGCGGGGCCCTAGGCAAATGCCTCGTTTGCCTATGCGGTAATCCAGCCCTGGTGATAACACATGTCATAGTGTGTGCACTTGTACGTGATAACACTTTTCATAGTGTGTGCACTTGTTGTACATGATAACACTTGTCATAGTGTGTGCACTTGGTGTACATGATAACAGTTGTCATACATTGTAAAAAGTGTAGGGTGTGCACCTGGTATATGTAATAACAGTTATACATGGTAATGTGTGTTTGTTTTGGTTCATCTACATACAGCTGAACAAACACCCATACATACATACATACATACGTACGTATGTTAGGCCCATATTGGAATCACAGAGATGTTAGGAAGTATTTCTTCAGCTACAGAGTAGTCAGGAAGTGGAATAGTTTGGGAAGTGATATAGTGGAGGCAGGATCCATACATAGCTTTAAGCAGAGGTTTGATAAAGTGGGGCCAGGAGCTAGGACTCAACCCCTGCAGCCTCACCTAGGTGAATACAACTAGGTGAGTACATTCATTGTAACATGTGAGTTACCTAGGATGGCCCTGGGAAGTCGGGCAGAGTGATTTATCTCATTGTCATTGCAACATAGCTAGCATAACCCATGTATTGCATATAAGTTCCTGGTGTTTTTATATATATATATATATATATATATATATATATATATATATATATATATATATATATATATATATATATATATATATATATATATATATGCATATATGCAGGACAAGCCACAGGGGGGTGGAAATCTTTAGCTCAAGTACTTTCACACTTCTCAGTGCATCATCAGGAGCTGTGCAATGTTGCAAGGGAGCAACCAAAGCAGAGTAGCGTAGGTGTTACTGTCCACCGTTACCCTTAGACTGGGTTAGTGGTCGGTGTCAACCCCACCCTACCATCATCCCCCTACTCCCCATATGGGGTAGGAGGGTTTTTGAGATGTCAAGTATGAAATTACAAGATATAAAAAGCCAGCCCTAAGCTTTTTCTAATCGTTTATAACAGGACATGTTGTTTGAGAAAATAAGTTTCCCAAACCCCTCCTTTAAAGTGCAGGCATTGTACTTCCCATTTCCAGAACTCAAGTCCAGCTATATAAAAATAATGTTTCCCTGAATCCCTTCACTAAATATTACCATGCTCACACTCCAACAGCTCGTCAGGTCCCAAAAACCATTCATCTCCATTCACTCCTATCTAACACGCTCATGCACTGCCTGGAAGTCCAAGCCCCTCGCCCACAAAACCTCCTTTACCCCCTCCCTCCAACCTTTTTGAGGACAACCCCTACCCCGCCTTCCTTTCCCTACAGATTTATACACTCTCCATGCCATTCTACTTTGATCCATTCTCTTTAAATGACCAAACTACCTAAACAACTCCTCTTCAGCCCTCTGACTAATACTTTTATTAACTCTACACCTTCTCCTAATTTCCACACTTCGAATTCTCAGCATAATATTAACACCACACATTGCCCTTAGACAGGACATCTCCACTGCCTCCAACCACCTCCTCACTGCAGCATTTACAACCCAAGCTTCACACCCATATACTTTCACACCCATATACTTCACACCCTCTTCCCTTTCATACATTCCCTTCCTTGCCTCCATTGATAATTTTTTTTTGTCTCCACATATACCCCAATGCACCACTCGCCTTTTTTCCCTCATCAGTTCTATGGTTAACCTCATCCTTCATAAACCCATATCCTGACACATCAGCTCCCAAATATATGAAAACATTCACATCTTCCATACTCCTTCTCTCCAATATGATATCTAATTTTTCTTTATCTAAATCATTTGATACCCTCATCACCTTACTCTTATCTATGTTCACTTTCCACTTTCTACCTTTACACACCCTCCCAAACTTGTCCACTAACCTTAGCAACTTTTCTTTAGAATAACCCATAAGCACAGTATCAGCAAAAAGTAACTGTGTCAACTCCCATTTTGTATTTGCTTCCCCATAATTTAATCCTACCCCTCTCCCCAACACATTTACTTCTTTTACAACCCCATCTGTATATATATTAAACAACCATGTTGACATTACACATCCCTGTCTAAGACCTACTTTTACCGGGAAGTAATCTCCCTCTCTTCTACACCCTAACCTGAGCCTCACTATCCTCATAAAAACTTTTTACAGCATTTAGTAGCTTACTGCCTATTCCATATACAGTGGTACCTCGGGATACAAGCTTAATTCGTTCCAAAAGGCTGCTCGAGTGGCGATACTGAATGAATTTGTTCCCATAAGGAGTAATGTAAATTAGATTAATCCATTTCAGACCCCCAAAAATACACTTATAAAAGCACTTTTATAAATACACTTACATAATTGTTCGAGTTTTGAGCTGTTTGTATCCCGAGGTACCAGTGTACTTGCAACATCTGCCACATTGCTCCCCTATCCACTCTATCATATGCCTTTTCTAAATCCATAAATGCAATGAAAACTTCCCTACCTTTATCTAAATACAGTGGAACCTCTACTTGCGAGTTTAATCCATTCCATGACCTCGCTCACAACTGGATTTGCTCATTTGCAGTCAATTTTTCTCATTTAAATTAATTGAAATGCAATTAATCCATTCCAATGGAATTCTATACTTCAATAATTTCACTAATATCAACTTTACAGCTTATTTATCTATCTCACTTGATCTAATATGACATAATGAACAATATATATAACACAGAAACCTGATATATACTTTAAAATGAATAAAATATGTAATTCATGTAGTGGTATGGGCGGTGTCAGCAGTGGACGACAGTTTGTCTGGAGACAGGACAAAATACTTCTTGAATAATTTCGCTAATATCATCTATACAGCTTATTTATCTATCACAGTTCATCTAATATGACATAACAAACAATATAAATAACATAGAAACCTGATATATACTCTAGAAGGAATAAAATGTCTATTATATATGTGGCAGCGGCAGTGACGGCAGCCGATGAGTGTTTGGAGACAGGGCAAAATACTCCTTGAATATTCCGCTAATACATCTATGCGGCTTATTTATCTATCACAGTTCATCTAATATGACATAACAAACAATATAAGTAACATAGAAACCTGATATATACTCTAGAATGAATAAAATATGTCATTACAGTGGACCCTCGCATACCATTGGCATCACATAACGTTAAATCCGCATACCGATACATTTTATCACTAAAATTTTCCCTCGCATACCGCTAAAAAACTCGCTCAACGCTATTCGTCCGAGACGCTTCTAATGTGTGGCCTGAGCCAGCTTCACATGTTCCGCCGGTGGCATTGTTTACAAGCCAGCCTCCGCGGTAACATCCAAGCATACAATCGGAACATTTTGTATTATTACGGCGTTTTTGGTGATTTCATCTGCAAAATAAGTGACCATGGGCCCCAAGAAAGCCTCTAGTGCTAACCCAGTGGTAAAAAGGGTGAGAAATACTATCATACCAAAGTCAGCTGCTGCTGCACCACGGTCAGCTGTTGCTGGATCAGTCAGCTGCTGCTGCACCACGATCAGCTGTTGTTGGACCAGTCAGCTGTTGCTGAATCAGCTGCTGCTGCACCACAATCAGCTGTTGCTGGACCAGTCAGCTGTTGCTGTATCAGTCAGCTGCTGCTGCACCACGATCAGCTGTTGCTGGACCAGTCAGCTGTTGCTGGATCAGTCAGCTGCTGCTGCAGCATGATCAGCTGTTGTTGGACCAGTCAGCTGTTGCTGAATCAGTCAGCTGCTGCTGCACCACAATCAGCTGTTGCTGGACCAGTTAGCTGTTGCTGGATCAGTCAGCTGCTGCTGCACCACGATCAGCTGTAGCTGGACCAGTCAGCTGTTGCTGGATCAGTCAGCTGCTGCTGCACCACGGTCAGCTGTAGCTAGACCAGTCAGCTGCTGCTGCACCACAATCAGCTGTTGCTGGACCAGTCAGCTGTTGCTGGACCAGTCAGCTGTTGCTGGATCAGTCAGCTGTTGCTGGACCAGTCAGCTGTTGCTGGATCAGTCAGCTGTTGCTGGATCAGTCAGCTGCTGCTGCACCACGGTCAGCTGTTTCTGAACATGACTCGTCCCGAACCTGTCCCGAACCTGTCCGTCCAGCCTGAACGCCTGCCTTGCCGTCATTGTTTACAATCCAGGGTGGCTGGTTGCATGCATACATTCGATACATTTTGTATTATTCCATTATTTATAGTGCTTGTAACTGCTTAATAAGCCACCATGGGCCCAAAGAAAGCTTCTAGTGCCAACCCTGTGGTAAAAAGGGTGATAAATACTATCGTACCACAGTCAGCTGCTGCTGCACCACGGTCAGCTGATAAATTGGACCAGTCAGCTGTTGCTGCACCATGGTCAGCTGCACCACAGCTGTTGTTGTTGCTGCACCACCATCAGCTGTATTACTCGAAGATGTGGAGAGTGTTTTGTTGGTGTGGCTTAACGTGAAACAATTACCGAGAAACGATTAACCCCGGAGGGTTAGCCACCCAGGATAACCCAAGAAAGTCAGTGCATCATCGAGGACTCTCTAACTTATTTCCATTGTGGTCCTTAATCTTGTCTCCCAGGATGCAACCCACACCAATCGACTAACACCCAGGTGAACAGGGAAAAACGCCTGGAACTAGTGCTCATATTGGTGAATTTAAAGCCAGCAAAGGTTGGTTTGAGAGATTTAAGAATCGTAGTGGCATACACAGTGTGATAAGGCCTGTTCTGGAAGAAAATGCCAAACAGAACCTACAGTACTCAGGAGGAAAAGGCACTCCCAGGACACACTGTCTCATCAGTCATTGCTGCATCTTCAATAAAGGTAAGTGTCATTTATTCTTCATTTAGTAGAGTATTACATGCACAATATATACTGTGCATGTACTATTCTACTATTGTGCATGTATCCTTCTCTTTGTGTGTAGGAAAATGTATATTTCATGTGGTAAAATTTTTTTTTTTCATACTTTTGGGTGTCTTGCACGGATTAATTTGATTTCCATTATTTCTTATGGGGAAAATTCATTCACATAACGATAATTTCACATAACAATGAGCTCTCATGAACGGATTAATATCGTTATGCGGGGGTCCACTGTATATGTGTGGCGCGGTGGCCAAAGAGAGTTTGTCTGGAGACAGGACAAAATACTCCCTGAATATTTTGCTATCATCAACTCTACGGCTTATTTATCTATCACAGTTCATCTAATATGAAATAATAAACAATATAAATAACACAGAACCCTGATATATACTCTAGAATGAATAAAATATGTCATTTTGTAATAGGTGGAGGCGGCCACAACCGCTCCCTGTTTGTTGTGGTAAACACTGCCGTCTAGTGATGGTCTTTTGAAGCCATCTGTTATTATAATTATTACGTAGTACATTATTATTGTATATGCATTATTATTATTCGTATTTTATTATTATTATTATTATTATTATTGTATTATATTATTATACTATTATTATACGTATTATTATTATTATTATACGACAGGACAACAATATACCATCTCAAATGAACATGATTTCTCTACCTTCCTTAGAAAAGCTGACATTTCTGTAACAGATTAGATAAGTGTTCTTAACACATATATACGTGTGGTGCATATAGTGTACGTTACTATTATATTATTGTGCATTATTATTTTTTTTTTTACTAGCTAATACCAGCTACCTCAAATACTTTTTACTTCTTTTTAATTGCTATTAATTGCTCATAATTTTGTGTTGCAAGTCAAATCTTACTCCAAATTAATGTTATTCATGGTTGCTACCTGTCCATTTAATTTTGTTGCCACTACTTTCTTTAGTCCCTTTCATATTGTGTGTGCAATTAGTGTATATTCCAATTACATTATTGTATGATTCCCAAAACTATCTTTTGCTAGCTAGTACCAACTACCTCATATTTTTTTTATTTTTTATAGTGCAATTAATTGCTCAACTTCTTATATATTACAAATCGGATCTTACTCCCAAATCGATATTATATCTCAGTGACTATCTGTCCATTTAACTTTGTTTACCATTACTTAATTAAGTCCCTTATATATTTTCTCCTTTATTTTAGCTTTATATAACTACCTTAGTTCATATATACACAATTGTTAAAACAATCAAGGTGCTATTCTCAGGTGCTAAAGTGTAATAAGTTCACTATTTTGCCATTATATTCCCAAGCTCCTTTATTTGATTACCACTTTATTTGTTCACCACAACTTATATTAGTCCCTTTTATATTGTCTCCTTTATTTTAACTTTAAAGAACTACTTTTAAAGAACTACCTACTATTATATTCCCAAGCTCCTTTATTTGATCATCACTATTTGTTCACTACAAATTATTTTAGTCCCTTTTATATTGTCTCCTTTATTTTAGCTCATATACCTTAGCTCATATATTTACATTTGTTAAAATAATTCAGGTGCTATTTTTTTAGCTTAAGAATACAGTGGACCCCCGCATAGCGACCTTAATCCATGCAAGAGGGCTGGCTGTTATGCGAAATGTTCGCTATGCGAATGAATTTTCCCCATAAGAAATAATGGAAATCAAATTAATCCGTGCAAGACACCCAAAAGTTTGAAAAAAAAATTTTTACCACATGAAATATACATTTTCCTACACACAAAGAGAAGGATACATGCACAATAGTAGAGTAGTACATGCACAATATATATTGTGCATGTACTACTCTACTAAATGAAGAATAAATGACACTTACCTTTATTGAAGATGCAGCAATGACTGATGAGACACTGTGTCCTGGGAGTGCCTTTTCCTCCTGAGTACTGTAGGTCCTGTTTGGCATTTTCTTCCAGAACAGGCCTTATCACACTGTGTATGTCACTACGATTCTTAAATCTCTCAAACCAACCTTTGCTGGCTCTAAATTCACCAATATGAGCACTAGTTCCAGGCATTTTCCCTGTTCACCTGGGTGTTAGTCGACTGGTGTGGGTTGCATCCTGGGAGACAAGATTAAGGACCCCAATGGAAATAAGTTAGACAGTCTTCGATGACACTGACTTTTTTGGGCTATCCTGGGTGGCAAATCCTCTGGGGTTAATTGTTTCTTGGTATTCTCAATAAGCCACACCAACAACGGTGCTACAGCAGCAGCAGCAGCAGCTGACGATGTTACAGCAGCAGCAGACGATGCTACAGCAGCAGCAGCAGCAGACGATGCTACAGCAGCAACAGACGATGCTACAGCAGCAGCAGACGATGCTACAGCAGCAACTGACGATGTTACAGCAGCAGCAGACGATGCTACAGCAGCAGCAGCAGCAGACGATGCTACAGCAGCAACTGACGATGTTACAGCAGCAGCAGACGATGCTACAGCAGCAGCAGCAACAGACGATGCTACAGCAGCAACAGACGATGCTACAGCAGCAGCAGACGATGCTACAGCAGCAACTGACGATGTTACAGCAGCAGCAGACGATGCTACAGCAGCAGCAGCAGCAGACGATGCTACAGCAGCAGCAGCAGCTGACGGTGGAACAGCAGCAACAGACGATGCTACAGCAGCAGCAGATGATGCTACAGCAGCAGCAGACGGTACTACAGCAGCAGGAGCAGCTGACGGTGGTACAGCAGCAGCAGCTGACAGTGCAGCAGCAGCTGACGGTGATACAGCAGCAGCAGCAGCTGTACCACCAATAGTAGCGATGGTTGATTGGGGTTTATTATACAACCTGGCCAGCTCGGAGACACGCACTCCACTTTCATACTTATCAATGATCTTTTTCTTCATCTCCATAGTAATTCTCACCCTTATTGCTGTAGGGTTGGCACTAGAAGCTTTCTTGGGGCCCATGGTCACTTATTTTCCAGAAAAAAATCACCAAAAACACTGTAATAATACAAAATGTTCCGATTGTATGCTTGGATGTTACCGCGGAGGCTGGCTGGTAAACAATGCCACCCGCGGAACATGTGAGCGTGGCTCAGGCCGCACATTGGACGCGTCTCGGACGAAGGCCGCTGAGCGGGTTTTTGTCCACTATGCGGGGCAAAATTTTAGCGATCAAAGCGTCCGCTATGCGGATTGTCCGCTATGCAAGGCGTCCATTATGCGGGGGTCCACTGTATTTACTTTGTCTTATACTTAATTCTAACTAGAGATTCACTATAAATCTTATGATTACAAGCATTGATCCTGATACCAACCTTTTATTGAATGACTTAAATGAATCAAACAGTTACTGTAATTACTACACAGCAGAACAATCAAAGGCACTTCTCAGAGCCAACAACAACATAACTGTCTTTAACTACAATATCAGTTCTTTAAGTAAACATTACGATGACCTCATAGCATTACTAGATTCCCTGCATGCCAGTATGTCCATCATTACTCTCACCGAAACCTGGCTAAAGCCTGATACTACAGATGTCTATACCATTCCTGGTTACACAGCCATACACAACTGTAGGCCAGATCAACAAGGGGGTGGCACATCTATATACTACTCAGACCAACTAGAATGTATCACTAATATTTGCACAAGGGATGAACATGGGGAATATATAATAGCTAAATTCAAATCCAGATATCTACAAAAACCTCTCAGTGATAAACATCTACAGAGTACCACAGTCAAACATTAGCCATTTTAGTGAAAACCTAGGAAGTATGGTAACTGATGCACGCATGAATAAAGATCACTTACTACTTCCAGGTGACTTCAATATAAATCTCCTGCAAGACCAGGACCCACACGTTACTGAATTCACAAACACTGTGAGTAACTGCTTATTGCTACCAACAGTAACAAATCCAACAAGAATTACAGAGACTAGTGTTTCCCTACTAGACCACATCTGGACCAACACCATATCACCTTTAAAATCAGGCATAATCACAAATAATACCACAGACCACTACCCTACCTTCCTCATAACTAATCTAGGCAAATTACCCCAAAATACTACTAAAGTCACTCAGACTTCACAATGAGACAGCCATTAACCCTTAAACGGTCCAAAGAGATGGACGTTCAAATTCATAGTGCTACAAAAGTAGATCTACTTTTTTTTTTACATATTTTCAAATATAACAACAAAAAAAAATGTAGGTAAAAGTTTTTTTACACATTTTCAAATGTAAAACTAAAAAGAAGATCTACATTTTTTTACATACTTTCAGATGTTGAAAAAACGTATATATACGTTTGGACCATTTAAGGGTTAATAACTTCACAACAGCAGTGACAAACATTGACTGGCACACTGAGCTAGAAATCTATACAGATATTGACGAATGTATTAATAATTTTCTAAAAAAGACCCAATACCTCTATAACAAGCACTGCCCTAAAAAAACTAAACAGATGACAGCTGAGAGACTGAACAGTCCCT
The DNA here is from genome assembly GCF_038502225.1 of Cherax quadricarinatus. Lineage (NCBI taxonomy): Eukaryota > Metazoa > Arthropoda > Malacostraca > Decapoda > Parastacidae > Cherax > Cherax quadricarinatus. The sequence continues at coordinate 6,655,576 of NC_091323.1, read as the reverse complement.
GGCTAACACCCAACATCCTCAAATCCATAAATACAAAGCACCTATGCAAAAAAGAATACAGAATGGGCCACATAACCAGAGACCAAACAAAACGTTACTCGTCAATCCTAACCAGCCCGATAAGAAGGGCTAAAAAATTGTATTATGAAAACAGATTATCCAACTTAAATGGTGTTATTATAAAAAAGACCTGGAAAACCCCATCAGAAATTCTAGGAACAAAAAAGATATCACGAAATAGTGCAATTGAACTAACAAAACCAGGTGAACCCCAACTCCCACCAACTGAAACAGCAAACAGACTCGATGATTTCTTCTCCACCATAGGAAAAAACCTTGTCAATAAAATCCCAAGCTCAAATACCCCACCCAATGACTACCTCACTGGCAACTACCTGAACACACTGTTCCTAGCTCCGACTAACCCAACAGAAATCTCCCTTATTATCAACACACTAAGAAACAAGACAGGAGATTTAAATACCTTACCACCATTTATATACAAAAAAGCATCGCAAGTGCTGTCACCAATCATTGCAACACTCTTTAACAAATCCATCGAATCCTCTACATTCCTTACAGTTCTCAAAATAGTGAGGGTCACTCCGATCCATAAAGGAGGAGACCAAACAGACTTGAATAACTGTAGGCCAATATCCAACTTACACTCTCTCTCTAAAATCTTCGAAAAATTAATTCATAAGCGAATCTATTCCTACCTCATCTCCCACAACATGCTCAGCCCCTGTCAGTTTGGGTTCAGGCCTAATAAAAATAAATGATGCTATTATACACGTGCTAGAGCAAATATACACTGCACTAGAGAAAAAAGAAGTCCCACTGGGGATCTTCATTGATTTACGTAAAGCTTTTGATACAGTTGACCATGATTTGCTCCACATAAAATTGTCGCACTATGGTATAAGAGGGCACTCCCTCAACTACCTAAAGTCATACCTCAGCAACAGAAGCCAATATGTGTACACAAATGGAGCAAACTCTTCCTCACAGCCAATTACAGTTGGTGTCCCACAGGGAAGTGTCCTTGGCCCTCTTCTCTTTCTCGTTTACATAAATGACCTACCAAATGCATCGCATTTGGTAGGTCATTTATTATTTGCAGATGACACTACATACGTCTTCTCTCACCCGAGCCCAGTCATGCTAGCCAGTACTGTGAATACTGAATTACAGAAAATGTATACCTGGATGATGACTAACAAACTTACTCTCAACATTGATAAAACCTACTTCATTCAGTTTGGTAACAGAGCTACAGATGTCCCTCTTAACATAATGATTAACGGATCACCTATCACAAAGCTCACAGAAGGAAAATTCTTAGGAATCCATCTTGACTCAAGTTTCAAACACATGTACAACAAATTTCCAAGAATGTTTCCAAGACTGTAGGCATACTATCAAAGATATGGTACTGTGTTCCACAGTCAGCCCTCCTGGCCCTATATCACTCACTTATTTACCCCTTTCTCACCTATTGAATTTGTGCATGGGACTCAACAACAATAAACCATTAATTACCCAACAAAAGGCTGCAATCAGAATGATAACAAATTCCCACTACAGGCAGCACACTCCACCAATATTTAAAACTCTAAACCTACTCACCATACAAAACTTCCATACTTATTATTGTACCTACTACATACATAGAACACTTAACTCGGACATAAACCCTCCCCTCAAACGTCTCCTTACCAACCTCAACAGAACACATGACCATAACACAAGGCACAGATCACTCTTTGAGGTTCCTCGTGTCCATCTCACACTATGCAAAAACTCAATGCACATAAAAGGCCCAAAAATCTAGAATTCATTACCTGTGAATATAAAAGAAACACTGTCTGTTTATAAATTCAAGTCTCTTCTTAAAAATTACTTACTCACCCACAACTAAATAAATACTGAATAATTGTATCTCATAAATGTTTAACCTGTGACCCGATCAAACTTTGTTATATTTAATTACATTACCTAACAGAATACTCCATCCTACTGAATGCACAGCAACACAGTAAATGACCATATGACCTGTCTTTGAAATACTCATTTGTGCTTAATTGTTATTTGTTTACAATAATGTTTACCACTGAATATATCATTGCTTAGTTAATCTTAAGTTAATTTTAAGCCTGCCCATAATGCTCTGCATACAAGGGGCTTTGGCATGTTACACTTAACCATTGTATTTCTTTGTACTTCTATGTATCATGTTCAAATTAATAAAATAAATAAATTATTGTATGTACAGTGGTCCCCCGCTTTTCGTAGTTCCCGGCAATCGTAAAATTCGCCAATCATAGAGGTATTTTCGTATAAACATGGACTCGCTTTTCATAGGTTGACTCGCGAGTCGTAGTTCGTCCGGGACGCGTACCCACGGCGTGAGCCAGGGCGGCAGCCAGTCTGGCATTTTTTACCAGTGAGCAAAGGTCCCCTCACGTGCTCCAGCGAAATATTTCATAATATTCCATTTATTTTAGTGCTTGCAAGTACTAAATAAGCTACCATGGCTCCAAAGAAAGCTCCTAGTGCCAAGCCTGTGGTAAAGAAGGTGAGAAATACGATTGAATTTAAGAAAACCATCATTGAACAATATGAAAGTGTTACAAGTGTGGCCGAACTGTCCAGGATGTATAAGAAACCCTACACAACCTTATGTTCCATAGTGGCCAAGAAAAATTAAATAAAGGATGCTGTTGTTGCAAAGGGAGTAACTATGCTGACAAAAATGAGATCACCAGTACTGGAAGAGGTTGAGAAGTTATTATTGGTGTGGATAAATGAGAAACAATTAGCAGGAGATACTCTTATGACTTCGTTTATTTGTGAAAAGGCTAGGCAGTTGCATGAAGATTTGGTAAAGAAATTGCCTGCAAATAGTGGTGAAGTGAGTGAATTCAAGGCCAGCAAAGGCTGGTTTGAGAGATTTAAGAACTGTACTGGCATACACAGTGTGGTGAGGCTGCCAGTTCGGACCACAAGGCGGCTGAAAAATATGTGCATGAATTCCAGGAGTACATAGAGGCTGAAGGACTGAAACCTGAACAAGTGTTCAATTGTGACGAAACAGGCCTCTTTTGGAAGAAAATGCCAAAGAGGACCTTCATTACACAAGAGGAAAAGGCTATGCCAGGACACAAGCCTTTGAAAGACAGGCTGACGCTAATGTTCTGTGCTAATGCTAGTGGGGATTTCAAAGTGAAGCCATTACTAGTGTACCATTCTGAAAATCCCAGTGTGTTCAGGAAAAACAATGTTATGAAGAGTAAATTGTGTGTGTTTTGGAAATCTAATAGTAAGGCATGGGTCACGAGGGAAATTTTCGTCCAGTGGTTCAATGAAGTGTTTGGCCCTAGTGTGAAGGAGTATCTCCTGGAAAAGAAATTGGATCTCAAGTGCCTGCTAGTAATGGACAATGCACCTGCTCATCCTCCAAACTTGGATGACCTAATTTTCGAGGAGTTTGGGTTCATCACAGTAAAGTTCTTGCCCCCGAATACCACTCCTCTCCTCCAACCCATGGACCAGCAGGTTATTGCAAACTTTAAAAAACTCTACACAAAAGCAATGTTTCACAGGTGCTTGACTGTGACCACAGACACTCACTTGACCCTACGGGAATTTTGGAGAGAACACTTCAGCATCCTCCACTGCATAACCCTTATAGGTATGGCTTTGGAGGGAGTGATTACTAGGACTTTGAACTCTGCCTGGAGAAAATTGTGGCCAGATTGTGTCGATAAGAGGGATTTTGAAGAATTTGGGACTGACCCTAATGAGCCTATGTCTGTTGTAAAATCAGTTGTGGAACTGGGGAGTTCCATGGGGTTGGATGTGAGTTTGGAGGATGTGGAAGAATTGGTGGAAGACCACAATGAAGAGCTCACCACTGAGGAGCTGCAAGAGCTTCAGCAGGAAGAGCAACACATCGCAGCTCAGAATCTTGCTGCAGAGGAGGAGGAAGAGAGATGGAAGAAGGTGCCTTCTTCAGAAATTAAAGATATTTTTACTATGTGGGGTAAGATGGAAAGCTTTATGGAGAAACATCACCCTAACAAGGTTGTTGCAAGCCAGGTTGGCAACATGTACAGTGACAAAGTCTTGGGCCATTTTAGGGAAGTGTTAAAGAGATGCCAGAAACAGAGTTCTCTCCACAGTTATTTTGTGAGACAGGACTCCAGTGACTCTCAAGGTGGTCCTAGTGGCATTAAGAAACAGAGAAGAGAAGCAACCCCAGAAAAGCAAATGGTACCTGAGGTGTTGATGGAAGGGGATTCCCCTTCCAAACTATAAACAATCCACTCTCCTCCTCCAGTCTCCCATACACTAAGAAGAATCTCCAATTAAGGTAAGTGTTATGCTGTTAATTTTTCATTCATCATTTCCCATTGTATTGTTTATGTACTACATGCATAGTTCATGTTAAAATTTTTTTTGTTTTAATACTTCTGGGTGTCAGGAACGGATTAATTGTATTTACATTATTTATGGGGAAAATTGATTCGTAAATCGTAAATTTCGTTTATAGTAACGGCTCCAGGAACGGATTAATTACAAACAACGAGGGACCACTGTATTATTATTATATGTATTATTATTATTATTAATTATTGTTATTATTATTATTATTATTATTATTATTATTATTATTATTATTATTATTATTATTATTTCCCAATGGAAATAAGTCACTGTGTCTGACTTTTTTGGGTTATCCTAGGTTCTCTACACATATGCTGCTATGTATGATAATTCTATGTAACTGTATTTGTGTATACCTGAATAAACTTACTTACTTACTTACAATATAAATAATTTGTAATTTTTATTCACACAAAAAATATAAGATTTACTGTTATGCCTTCTTGCAATAATTTTATATAATGTCAACTCATTCACGACTGCATATTGGAATGGACAGTTGTTTACTCTTGGACAGAATGGACATTTGTTTACTCTTGAACATAGTCAAGCAAACAAGCACTTCTCCCTCGTTGAGCTCAATTTCAAGGTACTTTTCATCGTGAAAGCAATCAAAATCATATCTATTTCTGTAATATATCTTCCATTCTATCAAATGACACCAAAAAAAAAAAAAAATAAACGAGAAGACAACCATAAAACCCATAAGAAAATACCGCTAAGGGGTGGCTAATTGCTGAGAAGTGAACTCCATAATTTATGCTCTGATTTCTTTCATTTTTGGTGTACGTTAAGAAGCATCTTTCCATCACACATTGCCCAAGTTTCAATAAGATAGTCCAACAAACAAATGAGATACAATTCCCTAGATCAAGAGCAAGAGCCCCTCACCAACGTCAAGGAACCTCCCTTGAGGTCTGCTCACTTGTGGAAATTTTGCTCGCGTATGGAAACAAAAAATCAACCCATCGACTGCTCGTATTTGGAAAAACTCGCACGTGGATGCGCTCACAAGTAGAGGTTCCACTGTACTGTTCATATATGTGCTTCAATGTAAACACTTGATCTACACATTCCCTACCCACTCTAAAGCCTCCTTGCTCATCCGCAATCCTGCTGTCTGTCTTGCCTCTAATCCTTTCAATAATAACCTTACCGTACACTTTTCTTGGTATACTCCGTAAACTTATTCCCCTATAATTTTTACAATCTCTTTTGTCCCCCTTCCCTTTATATAAAGGAACTGTACATGCTCTCTGCCAATCCCTAGAGGCACCTTCCCCTCTTCCATACATTTATTAAACAAAAATAGGAACCACTCCAACTGTATATTGCCCCCTGCTTTCAACATTTCTGTCATGATCCTGTCAATTCCTGCTGCTTTACCCCCTTTCATTCTACGTAATGCCTCGTGTACCTCCCCCACACTCACATCCTGCTGTTCTTCACTCCTAAAAGATGCTATACATTGGACCCTCAGGTAACGCCTTTAATCCGTTCCAGAGAGCTAGCCTTTAGCCGAATTAATTTTCCCTGTAAGAAATAGTGGAAATCCAATTAATCCGTTTCAAACAGCCAAAGGTATTAATATACAGTGAACCCCCGGTATTCGATATTAATCCGTTCCTGAGAGCTCATCGAATACCGATAATATCGAAAACCGAATCAATTTTCCTCGTAAGAAATAATGGAAATCAAATTAATCCGTGCAAGACACCCAAAAGTATGAAAAAAAAAAAATTTTACTACATGAAATATTAAGTTTAATGCAATAGAATAATTACAGTAACAATAAAATAATTGACACTTACCTTCAATGAAGATCTGGTGATGATTGATGGGATGGGAGAAGGGGAGAGGTGTTAGTGTTTAGAAGGGGAATCCCCTTCCATTAGGACTTAAGGTAGCAAGTCCTTTTCAGGGGTTACTTACCTTCTTCTTTTAATGCCACTAGGACCAGCTTCAGAGTCAATGGATTTCTGTTGCACAACGTATCTGTCCATAGTGGCCTGTACTTTCCGTTCCTTTATGACATTCCTAAAGTGTTTCACAACATTGTTAGTGTAATAGTCACCAGCATGGCTTGCAATAGCTGTGTTAGGGTGATTGTCATCAAAAAAGGTTTGCACTTTAAGAAACATTGCACACATTGACCTAAAGTCAGTTCCGGATCAGCCGGGCTGTGGCTCGTACGTTGGTTTGCGTGCAGCCAGCAGCAACAGCCTGGTTGATCAGGCTCTGATCCACCAGGAGGCCTGGTCACAGACCGGGCCGCGGGGATGTTGACCCCCGGAACTCTCTCCAGGTAAACTCCAGTAGGCAACTTCTTCAATTTCTCTATCCCCTCCTCCGAAGCAGTTTCCTCAAGTGTGGCCTCTTGCTGTTGAAGATGATCTATCAGCTAATCAGTGGTTAGTTTGTCACTGTCCTCCTCCACCAACTCTTCCACATCCTCCCCACTAACCTTCAACCCCAAGGACTTCCCCAATGCCACAATGGATTCCTCAACTGGCATAGGATTCTCAGGGTTAGCCTCAAATCCTTCAAAATCCCTTTTGTCTACACATTCTGGCCACAGTTTTCTCCAAGCAGAGTTCAAGGTCCTCTTAGTCACTTCCTCCCAAGCCGTACCTATAAGGTTTATACAATTGAGGATATTAAAGTGATCCTTCCAAAACTCTTTTAGAGTCAGTTGAGTTTCTGTGGTCACTACAAAGCACTTTTGAAACAGCTTTTGTGTACAGTTTCTTGAAGTTGGAAATGACCTGCTGGTCCATGGGCTGCAGGAGAGGAGTGGTATTAGGAGGCAAAAACTTGACCATAATGAAGCTCATGTCCCCAGAAAGTCACTCTGCCAAGTCTGTAGGATGACCAGGGGCATTGTCTAATACCAGGAGGCACTTAAGATCTAATTTCTTTTCAGTTAGGTAATTTTTCACAGTGGGGGCAAATGCTTGGTGTAACCAGTCATAGAAAAAGTCCCTAGTGACCCATGCCTTACTGTTTGCCCTCCACAGCACACACAAATTAGCCTTGAGGACATTGTTTTTCCTGAACACTTTGGGAGTTTCAGAGTGATACACCAATAAAGGCTTCACTTTGCAATCACCACTAGCATTGGCACATATGAGAAGAGTAAGCCTGTCTTTCATAGGCTTATGTCCTGGGAGTGCCTTTTCCTCCTGAGTAATGTAGGTCCTGCTTGGCATTTTCTTCCAAAACAGGCCTGTTTCGTGGCAATTAAACACTTGTTCGGGTTTCAGTCCTTCACTGTCTATGTAATTCTTGAATTCCTTCACATATTTTTCAGCTGCTTTTTGGTCCGAACTGGCAGCCTCACCATGCCTCATCACACTATGTATGCCACTTCGATTCTAAAATCTTTCAAACCAACCTTTGCTGACCTTAAATTCACTCACATCACCACTAGTTGCAGGCAATTTCTTTACCAAATCGTCATGCAACTGCCTAGCCTTTTCACAAATGATCGCTTGAGAGATGCTATCTGCTATCTGTTTTTCATTTATCCACACCAATAACAATTTCTCAACATTTTCTAACACTTGCGGTCGCTGTTTCGTAATCACAGTTGCACCTTTTGCAGGAACAGCTTCCTTGATTGCCGTTTTCCTGGTCACTATAGTAGAAATGGTTGATTGGGGTTTATTATACAACCTAACCAGCTCCGACACACTCACTCCACTTTCGTACTTTGCAATTATCTCTTTCTTCATTTCATAAGTCATTAGCGACTTTTTTCTTGAAGGGTTGGCACTAGAAGCTTTCTTGGGGCCCATGGTGACTTATTTTGCAGAAACAAGCACCAAACACAGTGATAATATGGATAATATGGAATGTACCGAATGTATCCTTAGATCCGCGCACACTGGCTGGCTTGTAAACACTGGCACACACGGGGCAGTTCAGGCCACACGTTGATACGTCTCGTACGAATCGTATCGAATACCGGGTTTTCAATCTAATACCGAGGAAATTTTTTTGCGATATAATGCATCGAATACCAGATTTATCGAATACCGATGCCATCGAATACTGGGGGTCCACTGTACATACAGAAAACAGTGACAAATAAATATAATGCACTAATAAAATGGATAAATGAACATTTAACATCACACTTACCTTTATTGACTTGACTTGGTGTATGGTAGACACGTAGGAGGCAAGAGGAACGCGGCAAGTTTATTATGCTTCAATATGATGCTAATATCATCTCTGCTGCTTATTTATCTATCACAATTCATAAACAATTTTAATAACATAGAAACATGATATATGCTCTAGAATGAATAAAATACAGTGGACCCCTGCCATACGAAGCATTTGAACTCAAAAATTTTGCCTCGCCTCACGATAAAAAACTCGCCTTACATGATTCGTCCGGGACGTGTCCTACGTGTGGCCTCAGCGCCACTTTACAAGCCAGCCAGTGTGGTTGCATCTAAGCATGCATTCGGTACATTTCACATTATCCCAGTGTTTTTAGTGCTTGTAACTGCAAAATAAGTCACCATGAACCCATGTAAGAGAAGTAATTGCGAGAGTTTTGGCAAGAGGCGTGGAGTTAAAAGATAAAAAAATCACACATGAAGTGGGAGTTGTCACAGTTGCTCTTTGCTGATGACACTGTGCTCTTGGGAGATTCTGAAGTGAAGTTGCAGAGGTTGGTGGATGAATTTGGTAGGGTATGCAAAAGAAGAAAATTAAAAGTGAATACAGGAAAGAGTAAGGTTATGAGGATAACAAAAAGATTGGGTGATGAAAGATTGGAGATCAGATTGGAGGGAGAGAGTATGGAGGAGGTGAGTGTATTCAGATATTTGGGAGTGGACGTGTCAGCAGATGGGTTTATGAAAGATGAGATGAATCATAGAATTGATGAGGGGAAAAGGGTAAGCGGTGCACTTAGGAGTCTGTGGAGACAAAGAACTTTGTCCTTGGAGGCAAAGAGGGGAATGTATGAGAGTATAGTTTTACCAATGCTCTTATATGGGTGTGAAGCATGGGTGATGAATGTTGCAGCGAGGAGAAGGCTGGAGGCAGTGGAGATGTCATGTCTGAGGGCAATGTGTGGTGTGAATATAATGCAGAGAATTCATAGTTTGGAAGTTAGGAGGAGGTGCGGGATTACCAAAACTGTTGTCCAGAGGGCTGAGGAAGGGTTGTTGAGGTGGTTTGGACATGTAGAGAGAATGGAGCAAAACAGAATGACTTCAAGAGTGTATCAGTCTTTAGTGGAAGGAAGGCGGGGTAGGGGTCGGCCTAGGAAAAGTTGGAGGGAGGGGGTAAAGGAGGTTTTGTGTGTGAGGGGCTTGGACTTCCAGCGGGCATGCATGAGCGTGTTTGATAGGAGTGAATGGAGACAAATGGTTTTTAATACTTGACGTGCTGTTGGAGTGTGAGCAAAGTAATATTTATGAAGGGATTCATGGAAACCAGCAGGCCGGACTTGAGTCCTGGAGATTGGAAGTACAGTGCCTGCACTCTGAAGGAGGGGTGTTAATGTTGCAGTTTAAAAACTGTGGTGTAAAGCACCCTTCTGGCAAGACAGTGATGGAGTGAATGATGGTGAAAGTTTTTCTTTTTCAGGCCACCCTGCCTTGGTGGGAATCGGCCAGTGTGTTAATAAAAAAAAATAATAATGAACCCCAAGAAAGCTTCTAGTGCCATCCCTGTGGTAAAAAGGGCGAGAATTAGTATGGAATTGAAAAAAAGAGATTAAAGAAATGTGTGCAAAGTGGGTTGAACTGCAAACCTTTACGGATGAAAATCACCCTGACACAGCTACTGCAAGCCGTGTTGGCAACCTGTACAATGACACTGTTATGGCCCATTTTAGGAAAGTCTTAAGGAAACGGAAGGTACAGAGCTCTATGGACAGATTTGTTGTGCGACAGAGGTCCAGTGACTCAAGCTGGTCCTAGTGGCATTAAAAGAAGGGAAGTAACCCTGGAAAAGGACTTGCTACCTCAAGCCCTAATGGAAGGGGATTCCCCTTCTAAACAATAACTTCCACATTCTCCCCCTCCTCCCATCCCATCAATCATCACCAGATCTTCAATAAAGGTAAGTGTCCTGTATTCTGTTCTTAGTAGAGTAGTAATTGTGCATGTCTTCTCCAGTTTGTGTGTATTAAAATTAATATTTCATGTGGTAAAATTTTTTTTTTTTCATTTTTTGGGTGTCAGGAAAGGATTAATTTGACTTCCATTATTTATGGGGAAAATAAATTTGGCTAACGATAATTTTGGCTTACGATGAGCTCTCAGGAAAGGATTAATATCATAAAGCGGGGGTCCACTGTACGTCATAATGTATGAGAGGAGTAAATGGTGTAAGTGTTGTTGTTGGGTTATAAGGGCCACTGAGAGAAGCAGTACATAGTGGTGGTGGAGGTGAGGCACCAGCAGAACCCACCACCACTATCACACTTAAACAATGTACAGTGGACCCTCGACATTCGATACTAATCCGTTCCTGAGAGCTATCGAATGTCGAAAATATCGAAAGTTGAATTAATTTTCCCCATAAGAAATAATGGAAATCAAATTAATCCGTGTGAGACACCCAAAAGTATGAAAAAAAAATTTTAACACATGAAATATTAAGTTTAATGCAATAGAATAATTACAATAACAACAATAACAATAGATTAATAACAATAGAATAATTGATACTTACCTTTAATGAAGATCTGGTGATGATTGATAGGATGGGTGGAGGGGAGTGTGTGGATGGTGTTAGTGTTTAGAAGGGGAATCCCCTTCCATTAGGACTTGAACTGGCAGCCTAACCATGCCTTACCACACTGTGTATGCCACTACGATTCTTAAATCTTTCAAACCAACCTTTGCTGGCCTTAACTTCACTCACATCACCACTAGTTGCAGGCAATTTCTTTACCAAATCATCATGCACTCCAGCACATGCACTCCACTTTCGTACTTTGCAATTATCACTTTCTTCATTTCAATAGTCATTAGCACCTTTTTTCTCGAAGAGTTGGCACTAGAAACTTTCTTGGGGCCCATGGTTACTTATTTTGCAGGAACAAGCACCAAAAATAATATGGAATGTACCGAATGTATCCTTAGATGCGCACACACTAGCTGGCTTGTAAACACTGGCACACACGGGGCAGTTCAGGCAACACGTGGACACGTCTCGTACGAATCGTATCGAATGTCGGGTTTTCCATCGAATGTCGAGGCGAAATTTTTGCATTAAAATGCATCGCATGTCGGATTTATCGAATGTCGATGCCATCGAATGTTGGGGGTCCACTGTATGTAATTTACAAATAAGAAATATTTACATTTTAATTTATTAATAAGTAAGTTTATTCAGGTATACACAAATACAGTTACATAAATTATCATATGTAGCAGCATATGTGTAAAGTACCTAGGATAACCCAAAAAAGTCAGAGTGACTTATTTTCATTTGGGTCCTTTTATATTTACACTTATATTTACTTTTATACTTACAGTTTTATATTTACACTTACCTTGGAGGAGATGTTAGTTTAACCCTTTCAGGATTTTTGACGTACTGGTACGTCTTACGCGCCAGGGTTATTGACGAACTAGTACGCATAAATTCTAGCGTCCTCAAATCAAGCAGGAAAAGGCTGGTAGGCCTAGATATGAGAGAATGGGTCTTCGTGGTCAGTGTGTGCAGTACAAAAAAAATCAGGGACCCAGTGGTGCAGTGTGGGAAAGCCATTTTATTACACCTTGTTCACCATGTCTAGCAGTAAGAAACTCCTCACTCCTTGGCTAATTGGGGCTCTTTTGTTCCCAAGTGACAGTTCAAACACAGACAGAAGTGTCAGTGAAGATGATTGTCATGGTTTTGAGGAGTTTGTGACCGAAAGCAATGCCCAGGAAACCCGAAGGAAGGAAGAAAGGAAGAAGGAAGGTAGGAAGAAAGGGAGGAAGGTAGGAAGAAAGGGAGGAAGGAAGGAAGGGAGGAAGAAAGGGAGGAAGGAAGGAAGAAAGAAAGGAAGGAAGGCAGGAAGAAAGGAAGGAAGGAAGGAAGAAAGGAAGGAAGGAAGGAAGAAAGGAAGAGATGAGAGGAAGGAGAGAAGGAAGGAAGGAAGGAAGGAGACCATCATCCTGGGATAACCCAAAAAATTCAGACAGTGACTTATTTCCATGTGGGTGGGTGGGGTGGGGAGGAAGTTGACAGGCAGTGAGAGTGGTGAGTGATGGTGTTATTTGTCATTGTTACACTAATTATGCCGGTGACTCAGCATATTTACAAGTCCATCCCCACACAACAACTACGAACTTTACAGAAGCTGTAGCAGTTCTGGGAAGTGTCCAGTGACTATATGTGCATATATGTGATAGAAAAATAGTATAAGCAACATTTTTTATTGTTGGTTTGTGTAAACATGTTTTGTAAACAATATAATGACTGTGCGGTTATTGTGTAGCATACAATGAGTGAATATACATTCAATATACCTTATATTGGTCTCACAGGCCATAAAATTACTTGAATGAAGAAGAAAAGGAAGGAAGAAAGGAAGGAAGGAAGGAAGGAAGGTAGATAGATAGGAAGAGATGAGAAGGAAAGAGGGAAGGTAGGTAGGAAGGGATGAGAGGATGGAAGGAAGGAAAGAAAGAAGGTAGGTTTATGGGGAGGAAGGGGTGTGTTGTGGAAGGCAGTGAGGTTAGTGAGTGGTGATACGATGCATCATTGTGACACAAGACACACCGGTGACTCAGCATATTTACAAATCCACCCACACACAACTACAAGCTTTCAGAACCTCTTATAGTTATAGGAACCTGTCTAGTGACTCTATATGTGTATATATATGATAGAAAAATAGTAATAAACATTTTTTATTGTTGGTTTGTGTAAACATGTTTTGTAAACAATATAATGACAGCAAAGTTTGTGCTGTTATTGTGTAGTATACAATGAGTGAATGTATACCAAATAGTCTTTATATTGGTCTCAGAGGCCATAAAAGTTACTTGAAAAAATAAAATATTAAAAAATAAAAGGAAAAAATTGGAAAAAAACAAACTATTACCGGGTGACCGGCAGTTGGCGATCTTGCCGTATGCAGTTCAGTTTGTCAACTTCACGCCTCCATATCTCTGTAAATATTGATCACAAAGAAAATTTTTTTGGCCTATAATACTCGCAAAAAAACTATCATTTCATAAGAAAAAATAATTTTTTTTTTCAAATATTTTTTGACCCTGAGAACAAGTTTGGGAGAGGGCCTGTCGACCCTGAAAGGGTTAAACTCATAAGTAGAGGTTCCACTGTATTCTTAACCCTTTGAGGGTCGACAGGCCCTCTCCGAAACTCGTTCTCAGGGTCGGCCAAATTTAAAAAAAAAAAAAATTATTTTCTCTTATGAAAAGATAGAGAATCTTTTCCCGATCATAAAGACACCAAAAGTTTGAAATTTGATAGAAAACTTACGGAATTATGCTCTTGCAAAATTAGCGGTCTCGGCGATGTTTACGCATCGGCGATTTTGCCCACTTTGAGCCCCATTTTCGGCCAATTTCACTGTACTAGTCGACAAAAAACATGAATATTTCGCTAGAACTCCATTTTTTCTATCGAATGGGTGCAAGAAACCACTCATTTATGAAATTCAACTATCCAGTACAGTGGTCAGAATTTAGCAATTTTGCCAATTTCACACAAATTTCAAAAGATGCCAGTTTCCGAATAGGGTCCAGAATAAACAAGAAAGACATTCCTGGCACTAAAATGACATTTCCTCTAGTCATTAGTCACGTCTCAAGGCCCCTCTTATATTCTTTTGCTTTCCACTTTGAATTTTTATTTTCACAAAAAATATAAGATTTACTGTTATGCAGACTACTGCATTAGTGTAAAAAATGGTATAAATATTATTGGTGCACTTGTGAAAGAATATTAGACTCACCAGTTGACGTGTATTGCACGCTTGGCACGATTTGTTTACTTTTGAAGTTTGGTAAAAATCGAACATTTCTGCTACTTTGAGCTCAATTTCAAGGCACCTTTCTTTGTAAAACCAGTCAAAATCATCTCTATTTCTGTAATATGTCTTCCATTCTATAAAATGAGACCAAGAAAACTAGAATACAACAATAAATACCATACGAAAATACACTGCAAAGTCGCTGATTTATTCAAAAAAATGGTCAAAGTTTTTTTTTTTTCATTATGCACTGTGTGCTGCAGGATTTTTTTTAGACTGTGCACACTGACCACATAGACCCATTCTTTCATATGAAGGCCTACCAGCTTTCTCCCACTAGATTTGAGGCCGCTAGAATTTATGAGTACTAGTACGTCAAAAACCCCTACGCGCAAGACGTACTAGTACGACGAAAACCCTCAAAGGGTTAAATGTCTTGAACTGCCTCATTATTGTAAATCTATTTAATCACTACAGTTACCTAACTTTAACCCTTAAACTGTCCAAATGCAGATTACGTTTTTTCAACATTTGAAAGTATGCAAAAAACGTAGATCTTCTTTTTTCTTTTTTTTACATTTGAAAGCGTTTAAAAAAGCTTTGATCTACGTTTTTTTTTTTATATTTGAAAATATGTAAAAAAATGTAGATCTACTTTTGGAGCACTACGCATGTGAATGTAGATCTATGTTTGGACAGTTTAACCCTTTCAGGGTCCGTCCCTTAGATCTACGGCTTTACGTTCAGGGTCCAAACCGTAGATCTACGCCATGAGCTCAGCTCACTCTGATAAACTGTGAGTGGTACATTTGGGCCTAGATATGAGAGAATACATCTATGTGGTATGTGTGCACCACATAAAACAGATCCTGCAGCACACTGTGTATAATGAGAGAAAAAAAATGAAATCATGATTTTTCGATTAAAACAGCAACTTTGCAGTGTTTTTTCGTATGTTTTTTATAGTTGTATTTGCGATTTCTTGGTCTCATTTGATAGAATGGAAGACATATTACAGAAATAGAGATGATTTTGATTGGTTTTAGCACTGGAAATGGCTTGAAACTGAGCTCAAAGTAGCAGAAATGTTAAATTTTTGCCGATATTCAAGAGTAAACAAACGACCTCACACATCTAATACACGTCAGCTGGTGGGTCTAATATACATTCACAAATATGGTGATGATATTTATACAATTATTACAGTATTGCATAACAGTAAATCTTCTATTTTTTGGTGTGAATAAAAATTCATTATGTGAATAAAAAATCAAAATGGAATTTATTCGTAAAGCCACAAAACATAACTAATGAACAGAGGAAATGTTAGTTTAGTGCCAGGAATGCCTACATTGTTCATTCTGGACCCTATTTTGAAATTGGAATATTTTGAACTTTGTGTTAAATTGGCCAAATTAACAATTTCAGATCACTTTATTTTGTAGTTGAAACAGTTGACTTGGCGATTTCTTGTGCTCAATCGATAGAATAGAAGTAATACTAGTGAAATAGCTAAGAATTTCGTTGATTGGAATAATGTAATTGGCCTAAAATGGGAGTCAAAGTCGGCAAAATCGCCGATTCGTAAATATCGCTGACACATCAAAATTCGCGAGAGCATAATTTCGTCAATTTTCCACCAAATTTCGTACTTTTTGTTTTATTACCTTCACAAAAAGATTCTCTACGATTTCATAAGAAAAAATAACAAATTTTTTTTTTGAAAATTCTTGGACACTGGTGCGTGACTCCAGATTTGGGCCTTGGACCCTGAAAGGGTTAAGGGTTAATATCAGTATGCTCCATAACGTGTGTCAATATAGAGTAAGAATTAATATCACTCTGCCCAAAATGCCTAGGCATGCTATTTTTTAGATTTAATATGTTTATTATGCGCCCCATACCCATCCTGTGGGCAGTAGTCAAAAGATTACAGAGGTACATAATGGGTCCAGGGACTGGACTCCAAAGTTTTGATAGCTGAGCAAGTTACAGAGGTAATGAACTCACAATTACAAAGGTAATGAACTCACAATTTACAAAGGTAATGAACTCACAATTTACAAAGGTAATGAACTCCAGGTAGGTCTGGTCACAATCATGACAAGTTACAAAGGTATTTACAGATTACGAAGGTACATCATGGGTCCAGGGACTAGTGGTCTTCTTCGTAACTCGTATTTTATAATATGTAAACCACAAATTATAATTAATATTCTCTAATATGTAAACCCCATATTGTAATCTTTACTGAGAAATAAACATTTCAATTTCAGTGCGTCACTGTGACACCAGCCAGGCCGCTCTCAGCACATAAACATCAAAGGCCAAACACACACAACAACTTCCATGAGCTGTAGCAGTTCTAGGAATGTGTCCAGTGACTATATGTGTATATATATTATAGAACAATAGCAGTAAACAACTTTTTTTTTTCTTAGTTTGTGTAAACAGTTTTGTAAACATTGTAATGATAATATTTGTGTGGTTATTGTGTTGCATACAGTGAGTGGAAGGAAGGAAGAAAGAAGTAAGGAAAGAAGGAAGGAAAGATGACCCAGATGACCAACAGCCTAAGATAACCCAAAAAATTCAAAGTGACTTATTTCCATGCAGGTGGTGGGGAAGACAACATACTTGTTTGGGAAGACAGTGTGGGTAATGGGTGGTGGTGATTTTGTAATGCGTCATTGTGATACCAGCCAGGCCGCTCCCAGCACATAAACAGCAGAGACCAAACATACACAACAACTTCCACAAGCTGTAGCAGTTCTACGAACATGTCCAGTGACTATTTATGTGTATATATATTTTAGAACAATAGTAATAAACAACTTTTTTTTATTGTTGGTTTGTGTAAATAGTGTTGTAAACATTGTAATGATAATATTTGTGAAGTTATTGTGTTGCATACAGTGAGTGGATATACAGTGGACCCTCGACCAACGGCTTTAATCCATTCCAGAGAGCTAGTCTTTAGTTGAATTTGCTATTAATTGAATTAATTTTCCCCATAAGAAATAATGGAAACAGAATTAATCCATTCCAGACACCCAAAAGTATTAAACAAAATAATTTGTTTTTTTACATGAAATATATACAGTGGACCCCCGATTAACGATCTTTTTTCATTCCAGAAGTATGTTCAGGTACCAGTACTGACCGAATTTGTTCCCATAAGGAATATTGTGAAGTAGATTAGTCCATTTCAGACCCCCAAACATACACGTACAAATGCATTTACATAAATACACTTACATAATTGGTTGCATTTGGAGGTGATCGTTAAGCGGGGGTCCACTGTATTTCCCTATACAAAAATGAATGGGACATGCAAAATAAACAATAATTAAATGCCACTTACCTTTGTTGTGGAGTTGTTGATGAGTGATGTGCCAGCAGCAGGGGAGATTGAGGTCTTTTATTGTTTGGAAGGGGATTCCCCTTCCATAAAGACTTCAGGTATGTGTACTAAGTCCTTTGGTGGGGTTACCTCCCTTCTTGGTTTTTTAATGCCACTAGGATCAGCTTGAGAGTCACTGAATCCCTGTCACACCAAAAATCTGTCCAGAGAGCTCTGTTTCTCATGTGCCCTTAGGATTTCCCTAAATTGGGACACAAGAATGTCATTGTACATGTTGCCAATACGGCTTGCAACAGCTGTGACAGGACAAAATTCATCGATAAATGCTTGCACCTTTGTAAACATTGTACACATTTCCCTAATCCTTGAGGAAGGCATCTTCCTCCATCTCTCTTCCTCCTGCTTTGAAGAACATTCCTGAGATGTGATCTGTTGCTGTTGCTCCTGAAGCTCTTGCAGGTCTGCAGTGGTTAGTTCTTCCTCATTGTTCTGCACCAACTCTTTCACATCCTTGCCACAAACCTCCAACCCCAAGGACTTCCCCAATGACACAATAGCTTCCAATACTGGCATAGGCTCCTGAGGGTTAGCCCCAAACCCATCAAAATCCCTCGTACACATTGTGGCCACAGTTTCCTCCAAGCAGAGTTCAAAGTCCTGGTAGTCACTCTCTCTCAGGCCTTACCTATAAGGTTTATGCAACTGAGGATATTGAAGTGATCTTTCCAAAACACACTTAGGGTCAATTGAGTGTCTGAGGTCACTTCAAAGCACTTTTGAAACACTGCTTTGGTGTAGAGTTTTTTGAAGTTTGAAATGGCCTGCTGGTCCATGGGCTGGAGGAGAGGAGTTGTATTAGGAGGCAAAAACGTCACTTTAATGAAGCTAAACTCCCCTGCAATTTGCTCTTGCAAGTCGTGAGGATGAGCAGGAGCATTGTCCAGTACTAGAAGGCACTTGAATGACAATTTCTTTTCCTGGTGGTAATTTTTCACAGTGGGGCCAACCACACCATAAAACCAGTCCATGAAAAGTTCCCTAGTGACCCATGCCTTAGTGTTTGATCTCCACAGCACACACAAATTACCCTTGATGATATTGTTTTTCCTGAACACACTGGGAGTTTCAGAGTGATACACCAATAAAGGCTTCACTTTGCAATCACCACTAGCATTACTACACAACATTAATGTCAGCCTGTCTTTCATAGGCTAGTGTCCTGGGAGTGCCTTTTCCTCCTGAGTAATTTAGGTCCTGTTTGGCATTTTCTTCCAAAACAGGCCTGTTTCATCACAATTAAACAATTGTTCGGGTTTTAAGTTTTCAGTGTCTATGTATTCCTTAAAATCCTTCACATATTTTTCAGTCGCTTTTTTGTCTGAACTGGCAGCCTCACCAAGCCTTACCACACTGTGTATGCCACTGCGATTCTTAAATCTCTCAAACCAGCCTTTGCTGGCCTTAAATTCATCAATATCATCACTATTTTGAGGCATTTTCTTAACAAGATCATCATGCAACTTCCTTGCCTTTTCACATATTATTGACTGAGACACACTGTCTCCTGATAATTGTTTTTCGTTTATCCATACCAACAACAGTCTCTCTACTTCTTCAGTTATTTGCGGTCTCCGTTTTGAAAACACACACCTTTCGCAGCAGCAGCTTTCTTGATTGCCTTTCTGTTCACCAAGATAGTACTGATGGTCGATTGGGGTTTGTTGTATAGCCTTTCCAACTTAGACATATGCATTCCACTTTCATATTTTTCAATGATCTCTTTCTTCATTTCCATCATAATTCTCACCCTTTTTACCACAGGCTTGGCACTAGAAGCTTTCTTGGGGCCCATCATGGCTTATTTAGCAGTTACAAGCACTAAAAACACTGGAATAATACAAAATATATCACAGGTACACGTGGAATCGACTGCAACAGCTTGTAAACAATGGCACACTGAGTCTTGGAGTGGCTGGGCCTGCTCAGGCTGCGCTCTGGCCGCACGGACACGTTCGGGACGAACGCTGTTAGATAAGTTTTCCGCCATTGGTAGAGCCATTTTTTTTACGCCAAAGAGCATCGTAAGACGAATTTGGCGTTACTTGATGCCGCCGTTGGTTGGGGGGCCACTGTATATACATTACACATTATATTGGTCTCGCAGGCCATAAAAGTTACTTGAAAAATTAAAATATTAAAAAAAAAAAATACAGTAAAAGTAAAAATAATATTACCAAGTGAGTTGCAGTCACCGATGTTGCCGTAAGTGGTTCACTTTCTGTCAGCTTCAAGCCTCAATATCTTGGTAAGTTTTTTTTGGGTTTTATTACACACAGAAAATTGCCGTCTTTAATTTAACCCATTCAGGGTCTAGAGGCAAAATTTCAAGGGGTTCCCCAGTGTCCAAGAAATTTTGAAAAAAAAACAAAAAAAATTCTTACAGAATTAACCCTTTCTGGGTTTTGGCCGTACTAGTACAGCTTACGTGCCATTGTCCATGACATACTAGTACACATAGATTCTAGCGCCTTCAGATCTAGTGAGAGAAAGCTGGTAAGCCTACATGTGAAAGAATGGGTCTATGTGGTCAGTGTGCGCATTTTAAAAAAAATCCTGCAGCACACAGTGCGTAATGAGAAAAAAAAAACCTTGTGTTTTTGGATTAAAACCGATTTTGCACTATATTTTTGTATGGTATATATTGTTGTATTCTAGTTTTTCTGGTTTCATTGTATAGAATGGAAGACATATTACAGAAATTGAGATGATTTTGACTAGTTTTACAATGAAAAGTACCTTGAAATTGAGCTCAAATAAGCAGAAATGTTTGATTTTACCAAAGTTCAATAGTAAACAAATCATGCTAAGCGTCCTATACACGTCAACTGGTGAGTCTAATATTCTTTCACAGGTGCGTCAATATTATTTATACCATTTCTATACTAATGCAGTAGTCTGCATAACAGTAAATCTTATTTTTTTTGTGAGAATAAAAATTCAAAGTGGAAAGCAAAAGAAATGTAAGAGGGGCGTGGGGACGTGACTAATGAACAGAGGAAATGTTATTTTAGTGCCAGGAATGTCTTTCTTGTTTATTCTGGACCCTATTTGGAAATTGGCATCTTTTGAAATTTGTGTGAAATTGGCAAAATTGCTAAATTCTGACCACTGTATTGGATAGTTGAAATCGGTAAATTGGTGGTTTCTTGTACTCATTCGATAGAAAAAATGGAGTTCTAGCGAAAGTTATGATTTTTGTCGACTAGTACATTGGAATTGGCCAAAAATAGGGCTCAAATTGGGCAAAATTGCTGATGTGTAAACTTTGTTGAGACCGCTAACTTTGCGAGAGCATATTTCCGTAAGTTTTCCATCAAATTTCATACTTTTGGTGACATTATGATCGGGAAAACATTCTCTATCTTTCCATAAGAATTTTTTTTTTTTTTTTTTTTTTAAATTGGGCAGACCCTGAGAACAAGTCTCTGAGAGGGCCTGTGGACCCTGAAAGGGTTAAAGATAATATTTTTGTGAAGGTATTAAAACAAAAAAAAAGAATTCTGATCAGTATTTACCAAGATATAGAGGCGGGAAGTTGACCCAAAATGACCGGGTGGCAGCAACATCAGTGACTTCTGCAAAATCGCATTTCTTTATTTTACGTTTTTTATACTTTTTTCTTTTCTTTTCTGTTTTTTCTTTTTCTAGTAGCATTTGTGGCGTGTGAGACCAATACTGTATATAATGTATATATATATACACTCACTCCTAGGTAGTTGGTTGGTAGACAGCAACCGCCTAGGGAGGTACTACTGTCCTGCCAAGTGAGTGTAAAACGAAAGCCTGTAATTGTTTTACACGATGGTAGAATTGCCAACGTGCTGCATGGGGCAGGTACCGGTACAATAGAACCGCTGAGAGACTTCTTGATTTTAAGCAGAAGCGTGCGATCGCTCGCCGTGTCATCCGTGAAGCTAAACGCACTTGTTGGCGAGAGTATGTTTCCACCATCACCTCTGCTTCTTCTATGAGTGCAGTCTGGAAAAAAGTGAGGAAATTGAGTGGTAAATACTCTCCTGACCCGGCTCCTGTTCTGCGGGTCGCTGGTGTTGATGTAGCAAACCCTCTCGACGTTGCCATTGAACTTGGCACACATCTGGTCCGTATTTCCCGAGGGCTCCATCTATGCCCCTCGTTTCTTTCCTCAAAGTCTGCCAGAGAGTTAGTACCCTTGGACTTTTCTACTCTCAGAGAAGAACAGTATAATGTGCCTTTTACACTTCAAGAACTGGAGGCAACACTCTCAGCTTGCCGATCATCGGCAGCTGGGCCTGACGACATTCATATTCGTATGTTACAACATTTACATCGGTCAGCCCTTGTAGTCCTCTTACACCTCTTCAATCTTATTTGGCACAAGGAGTTCTTCCCCAGCTGTGGAAATCTGCCATTGTTCTCCCTTTCCGCAAACCGGGTACTACAGGACATGATGCCTCCCACTATCGCCCCATCGCTCTTACTAGTGCAGTTTGCAAAGTGATGGAACGCCTCGTAAATCGACGTTTAATGTGGTATTTAGAGACTCACAACAGTCTCTCCGCTAGTCAATATGGCTTTCGTAAGGGTCGTTCTACCATAGACCCCTTACTACGCTTGGATACGTATGTTCGTAATGCCTTTGCGAATAATCACTCAGTTATTGCCATATTTTTTGAGCTTGAGAAGGCATATGACACAACTTGGAGGTATAATATTTTGGCCCAGGCCCATTCCTTAGGCCTCCGAGGCAATCTACCATCCTTCCTTAACCCTTTCAGGGTCCAAGGCCCAAATCTGGAGTCACGCACCAGTGTCCAAGAATTTTCATAAAAAAAATTTGTTATTTTTTCTTATGAAATCGTAGAGAATCTTTTTGTGAAGGTAATAAAACAAAAAGTACGAAATTTGGTGGAAAATTGACGAAATTATGCTCTCGCGAATTTTGATGTGTCAGCGATATTTACGAATCGGCGATTTTGCAGACTTTGACTCCCATTTTAGGCCAATTACATTATTCCAGTCAACCAAATTCTTAGCTATTTCACTAGTATTACTTCTATTCTATCGATTGAGCACAAGAAATCGCCAAGTCAACTGTTTCAACTACAAAATAAAGTGATCGGAAATTGTTAATTTGGCCAATTTAACACAAAGTTCAAAATATTCCAATTTCAAAATAGGGTCCAGAATGAACAATGTAAGCATTCCTGGCACTAAACTAACATTTCCTCTGTTCATTAGTTATGTTTTGAGGCTTTACAAATAAATTCCATTTTGATTTTTTATTCACATAATGAATTTTTATTCACACCAAAAAATAGAAGATTTACTGTTATGCAATACTGTAATAATTGTATAAATATCATCACCATATTTGTGAATGTATATCAGACCCACCAGCTGATGTGTATTAGATGTGTGAGGTCGTTTGTTTACTCTTGAATATCGGCAAAAATTTAACATTTCTGCTACTTCGAGCTCAGTTTCAAGCCATTTCCAGTGCAAAAACCAATCAAAATCATCTCTATTTCTGTAATATGTCTTCCATTCTATCAAATGAGACCAAGAAATCGCAAATACAACTATAAAAAACATACGAAAAAACACTGCAAAGTTGCTGTTTTAATCGAAAAATCATGATTTCATTTTTTTTCTCTCATTATACACAGTGTGCTGCAGGATCTGTTTTATGTGGTGCACACATACCACATAGATGTATTCTCTCATATCTAGGCCCAAATGTACCACTCACAGTTTATCAGAGTGAGCTGAGCTCATGGCGTAGATCTACGGTTTGGACCCTGAACGTAAAGCCGTAGATCTACAGGACGGACCCTGAAAGGGTTAAGAACTTTTTAACTGACAGACATTTCCGTGTTCGAGTCAATAATGTTCTTTCCCCGGACTTCGTCCAAGCTGAAGGTGTCCCTCAGGGATGTGTTCTAAGCACAACACTGTTTCTCCTTGCTATAAATGATTTGGCCTCTGTTCTTCCACCCAATATTTGGTCATCACTCTATATTGATGACTTCGCTATTGCTTGTGCAGGCGCTGACTGTCACCTTATTGCAGTTTCTCTCCAGCATGCGGTCGACCGTGTTTCCACTTGGGCCACCACGCATGGGTTTAAATTTTCAAGTACCAAAACTCACCAAATTACTTTCACTAGACGCTCTGTTATCTCCGATCATCCTTTGTATCTCTATGGCTCCCATATCCCCGAACGTGATACAGTCAGGTTTCTAGGCCTTCTCTTTGACCGTAGGTTATCCTGGAAACCTCACATTACCTCTCTGAAGGCAACTTGTTACAGCCGGCTAAACCTTCTTAAAACCCTTGCTCATCTTTCATGGGGAGCCGATCGTCGAACTCTGCTTCGCCTACATTCTGCCCTCGTTTCATCGAAACTCGATTATGGTGACCAGATTTATTCCGTGGCCTCTCCTGCTACTCTCTCTAGCCTTAACTCTATCCATCACCAAGGCTTACGTTTGTGCCTTGGTGCTTTTCGCTCTTCCCCTGTTGAGAGCCTCTATACAGAAGCAAATGTTCCATCCTTGTCTGATCGCCGTGATGCCCATTGCCTTCGCTACTATGTACGCTCTCACGATCTACACAATCCTTCCATTTATAGAATGGTCACCGATATTAGTAGACATTCTTTATTCGTTCGCCGCCCCTGTTTGCTCCGTCCCTTTTCTCTTCGCCTACATTCACTCTTGTCTTCCCTTCAGTTACCACCTTTATATGTTCATGTAGCATCTCACTTTTCCCTACCCCCTTGGGAAGTTCCAGCTGTTCGGGTCTGTTCTTTCTCACTCCCTTGCTCGAAAGCTCAACTGCCTACGGTGGCTTCCCGCTCTCTTTTTCTTGATCACTTCCACTCCCATTCTCATGCCACCGCTGTGTACACAGATGGCTCTAAGTCTTCAGACGGCGTCGGATTCGCAGCAGTGTTTCCGGACAGCGTCGTGCGGGGGCATTTACTATCTTCAGCTAGCATTTTTACTGCTGAACTGTATGCCATTCTTGCAGCACTTATTCGTATCGCATCTATGCCTGTGTCATCATTTGTAGTAGTCTCAGACTCCCTTAGTGCTCTACAGGCTATACAAAAATTTGATACATCTCATCCCCTAGTTCTCCGTATCCAACTTTGGCTACGCCATATCTCTACCAAACATAAAGATATTGTTTTTTGTTGGGTCCCTGGTCATGTCGACGTACAGGGCAATGAACAGGAAGACACTGCTGCGCGGTCAGCAGTGCATGACCTACCAATTTCCTATCGAGGTGTTCCATTTCTGGACTATTTTGCTGCAATAGCTACCCACCTTTGCACCCGTTGGCAACAACGTTGGTCAACTCTGCTCGGTAACAAACTTCATTCTATTAAACCGAGCATAGGTTACTGGCCGTCTTCTTGTCATCAGTGCCGAGGTTGGGAGACCACTCTCTCCCGCCGTCGCATTGGCCACACTCGTCTTACTCATGGGTATCTCATGGAGAGGCACCCTGTTCCTCTCTGTGAGCAGTGTCAAGTTCCAGTATCGATTAGCCACATTCTGCTAGACTGCCCTCTCTATCAACGAGCACGCAGAATTTACCTCCAACGTCGTCTTCGTTCTACTACTCTCTCTTTACCTTCCCTTCTTGCTGATGGACCCTCCTTTAATCCTGACTCTCTCATTGACTTCTTGACAATGACTGATTTACTCCACAAACTCTGATGATACTTTTCGCTCTCCCCTCAGCCCTTTCTAGTTCAGTCTCTTGCTGCCCTTTACCCTTTCACCATCCACTACCCCGCTGTTATCCGTAACCTATTACTCATCCATCTCCCTTTTGCCACCTGATGCCCTCGCTTCCTTCCTGCCCTGCAGCGCTGTATAATCCTTGTGGCTTAGCGCTTCCTTTTGATTATAATAATAATCCATCGATACTGCAAACAGAGGTGAATTCTTTATAAGAGTTTCCTCCCTGAAATGAAAACACTTATTTAACTGTAAAATCTCTTCCTCAGCAACAGCGACATTTTCCTGCACAGAAATTAATTGCACCCTAGCAGGTGCAGCCTCTCTCACACTATTTAACTTATCCATTCTCCAATCATGCTCAGCTCTGGCTGGAACATCCTTTTCTTCAGTTGACTGCAGTTCAACATCAGAAAGCAGAGTTACCAAACCTAAGTCCTCACCATCCTCATGAGAAATATAAGGATTACCCTTGGTATCCTGGTCACGAGACATACTTCTTGTGATGGCACCAACAGGGAAAAGGTCTGGCAGGGTCTCCCTAGCCTTCTTCTCCCAAACTTTGGGGCCTGGTTGCCCCCATACTAGTGGTTCTTCACTGTCTAACAGACCCATAACGTTGTTTCCCAACAACAGGTTAACCCCTTCGAAGGGAATTTCATCTGAAATACCTATGGGGAGATAGCCAACTTGGTATGCAGATTCTACCCATAATTTGTGTACAGGTGTTCTTATGGGTGAACCTGTAATACCCTTCAATAATATATCTACTCCAGTATAGGTATCCTTAGACACTGGCAGCACTCCAGCATGTAGCAAGGAGTAGGTGCTACATCCATCTCTCAAGGACAGTATGTTCTCAACCCTACCCACATCCTTATGCAAAGCAACTGTGGACTTACTAGAAAATACCTGCATCCTGGGGTCTAGACCCAAAGGTACCTCCCCACCTTGCTTTGAAGACCAAATACAGGCAACTGGATGTGTGTCTGCAGTTAGAGTCCTCTGGGGTGGTTCCTCCCTTTCCTGATCTCGCTGCCTTGACCAGCAAAACTTTTGTGTGTCCAGTTTTGTTACAGTAGTAACAGGCATAACTCTTAAAGGTATTTTTACCATTTGGTGTAGGACTGGTACTGTTTACTCGAGGACCTGAAAAATTATCTGATTGTCTAGGTAAACTTTGAGCTCCAGCTGACTTACCTTTTCTTTCTATTTTAGAGGGTGCCTCAGCCTTCATTTGTCCCTGAAAATTCTTGTCCCACTTACCTTTATGACCATAGGACTTGGAATAAGGTTTAGAACGAGTGGGGAAATTTTCAGAAGGAGCATGACTGTTTTTACTTACCAATTCCCTGCGAGCCAAGAATCGGTCACCTAGATCCAGTGCTTCTGAAAGATTATCTGGGTTTTTGTCCTCCAAATATTCTCTGAGGTCAACAGGGATTGTATTGTACAATTCCTCATGAACCATCAGATATACTAATTTGTTGTCTTTATTAACTCCTTTGGAACAAACCCATTTCTTAAAAAGGAACAGTTTATCATTCCCAAACTCAGTTAAGGTCTGCCCATCCTGAAATTTTTGATTCCTGAACTTTTGTTTATATTTCTCAGGTATCATTTGGTATGCAAGCAATACTTCCTCTTTAATCTTATCATAATCAGAAAAATTTTGCCCCTCCAGTCTCTCTACTCTCTGGAATCCTTTACCCACAAGTTGTGTGCGAACTAGGGTAGCCCACTTCTGTTTGGGCCATCCTTGCTCCAAAGCAGTCTTCTCAAAAAAAGAAAAATATCTATCTCTGTAAACTTAGGAACAAAATTTGCAGCTTTAGTTATGTTAAAGTACTGCTCAGGCTCTTGTTCTGAACCTCCTAACCTTTGATGCTCTTCCTCTTTAGCTTTCATTAATTTCATTTCAGCCTCTAGCACAGCTAATTTCAGTCTCATCCATTCCATTTCTGTAACACCTGGGGTAGGTGATCCCTCATGTTCACTGTTACCAGGCATGTTTACTGATGAATTATTACCTTCTTCCCTGAAGCCTAAAACGTTTAAAGACTCATCTTCTGACATAGTTTTTATCTTTAAACACTTGCTTCCCTCTTACAGTATCAGTGGACAAAGTTTTCCCACAGGCACATAAAATAACACAAATTGAATATAAACTATGCACATAGCACTTACCATAACCACAACAAAAATGTGTTACTCAACCTTTCTCCCCCCTCAGGGAAGGTTCCTTGTTGTTGGTGAGGGGCTCTTGATTTAGGGAATTGGATCTGTGCTCCAGTTCCCCGAATTAAGCCTGAATGCCTTCCACATCCCCCCCCCCCCAGGCGCTGTATAATCCTACGGGTTTAGCGCTTCCCCTTGATTATAATAATAATAATCAACCTTTCTCCCACCTTAGGAGAAAAACAACCTGTAAACTAATCTATGAAAACAACACTTCCACTGACACCACCTTGGTAAATCTTCTACCAGAAACATGCAACTGTTATTACCCCATAACAGTACATATAATTCAAAGAATGTTTTGAGTTATTTTAGCAGTCAAACAACTCTTCCGGTCAAGCTCCCCTGTTATGTTGGTTTGTCTCTTATTACTTTGATAGTAAGGTTCTCACTACATGTTCTAGTGTGGGGTAGCTTTTTACCTAATGGCCTTATCTGTCTCGGGGTAATACTTACATCATAGCTGATCATCTTGAGTGTCTCTGATATCCTTTCACCAGCCCTTTTCACAGGTTATGTAAACTACTACTATAGAAATATATCTGTATTCTCAATAGATATGTACAGAATATACAATTACAGCCTCACATTTTCAAAACAAAGATGTACACACTCCATAGCTGTTCTCCACATGGTGTATCCCAACAATTTTTGTCCTTCTCTCTTCTTGACATAACTCTGGGCTAACAAGTGTTTTGACACTTTAGTCACCCTGGGTATGGTGGCCATAACTTAAGTTATAAAAACTCACCCCTGGAGCACACATAATGCCCCAAAAGATAGAAAGAAGGACCCAGAGATCCTGCCACCTCCATGTCAACAAGAGGAGAGAGAGAAGGGGAGAGGGAGGAGCCTAGCTAAACTCCTCCCACCAAAACAAAAGACTGTTGCCAAGCACAATTCTCTTGTTACCACAATTCTACTATACCTTATTTTACTGTTACAAAAAGAAATACAACTTTATAAACTACTTATTTAAATTGTGTGTTTGTGTGTCTATAGTATAACCTATTATATTGAGAAAAAAGGCTTGACCCAGCTGCCTCTCAGTCCTAAGAGTGATCAGCCCTTATGACATTTAGAACTGAGTCCCCATCAATTCAATATAATTAGGTATTCCAGGAGCGTACTCCGGTAAGCTGTCCTGATATAACCTCTTCAAGGGGGGCTCCTTGGCGTGGTGAAGAGGCTCTTGGTCTGAGGAATTAGCCCTGTCGGTCTTCTTCCTCAGACCGAACCTAATTACCCCCCATTCTCCCCTCCCCTATCCCATCCTCCCCATCCTCCCCTTTTTCCATTCCTCCTCCTCCTCCTCACCCCTCCCTTTTGCCCTTCCTCTTTTTAGCCTTCGTGATTTCTCCCACAGGCGCGCTAGTTCCTAGGTAGGGGAAAGGACACCGGGGTCCATCCCATTCCGTTGAGGTTTCTTGGCGGTGGCGTAGTTTGCCGTGGAATCTGGATTGCCTAGGGATGTCCCGATCCCTCTCCGGTATCCCGGAGTAGCTTTGGGTGTCTTTTGGGCGACGGGTGTATCTCTGGAAGCCACCTTTCGGATTCCGGGGGTGGTGGCTGAAGGAGGTATGCTTTGTGGCGGATATCCGGCCGCCCTCTCTTTTGTCCACCGAGGTAGCTCGGCAGATGTGAGGTTGCTATCCCAGATTGCTGGTTTACTGGCATGAAGGGTAGGGTATGGCACGGGTTCCATGCTGCATCTGCGCTACTAGCGGTGTCGAGTCCTCTTGGGCGCGGAGGGAGATTTCTGGCCCTTTCATTCCTCCTAGGAACTATCCCTCCCCGGTCCCCCCTTTTTTTTTCTTTTTTTTGTTTTTATTTTCTTTTCTTCTTTCTTTTTTTTTTCTTAAAAACAAAAAGAAAGAAGTAACCTAACCATGGCAGCCCTAGTCCATGAACCTAGTACCCCCGGGCCCCTTCTTGATACCGCACCCCGTTCTGACCCCGCCTCGTCTTTGGACCACTCTTCAGACATTCCTCATGCCTCTGTACCTATTGCCGGTGCTGTTTCCTCACCCGCTTCAGGTACTGAGGCCTCGACTGACTCCTTCGATTTATCAGACCTTCGCTCTCCTCTGACTATGCTTCCGGCCTCTCCCTCTACGGTGCGGCAATTTTCAAATCGCCGACCCGTTCCACGTCGGACCAACTCTGGTCCCACGCCTAAACGTCAACGACAATTACCTGCTGATGATACTTCTCCACCTTCACCTTCTCGTTCTTCTCAGAAACGATTGACACGTCCTTCACTACCTTTCCACGCTCAGTTTCAGACTGAACAGTGGACTAAATTCTTCACTTTACGACCAACTTCCTCTACTGCCTATCTTTCTGACCATAGTATTGGCAAGGCACTCCTACGCCATGTTGGTAAAGATATTTCTTTTCATGCTCTTAAGAGCGGTACGCGCATCATTACCGTACAGAATGCTACCCAGGCTCGTGAGCTCTCTCGTCTTTCCCATATAGATACTGTTCCTGTCACCCTTGAAAAACATCATTCCCTCAATTCTTGTAGTGGTACCGTTATTCTGCCCCATACCATAGTTCAACAAAATTTCCAGACATGTGGCACCGACATTCTCGAACAGCTGGAACTCCAAGATCTCCCAATCCTCAAGGTAGACACTTACGTTCTTCCTGCCCGTGGGCGGAGACGATACCCTAGCAATGTGGCTCGTTTAACTTTTGACAGCCGAGAACTCCCATCCTCCGTTTATATAGCAGGACATCGGTTACAAGTTCGAAAGGTGATCCCTACACCACAACAGTGTAGAAATTGCTGGCGATTTGGCCATCCAGCGAAATATTGCAGATCTATCGCCGAATGCCCAGTCTGTGGTGCCGATGACCATTCTAATACGTCTTGCAATCGATCTCCCTCTTGCCTTAACTGTCATGAGGCTCACCCTTCGTACTCTCGCCGTTGTCAGGTCTATTTAAACGAGCGGGAAATCCGTTACCTCAAAGAGACAGAAGGTCTCCCTTATGCCATGGCAGTTTCTCATCTCCGCCTCCAAGGGAGACTCCCACGTGTTTCTTATTCCCGTGTTTCAAAACGTCCCCCCACTTCTGGTATCCCATCTTCTACACCCACCTCTGTGGTTACCTCTCCCATAATCACTCCTGTATCTAATCCTTTTGCTGTCCTCGGCTCAGACGTCCCTACTTCAACGCCTCAGTCTAATCTCGCTTCTTCGAGTTCTCTCTTACAAGCCTCAGTATCGACGAGACCTCGTACGACACCTCTTCCCAATCGTCCCTCTACTTCTCAAAAGTCAAAAAAAGGTCCGGTAACACCTCCTACCCATCTTCCACCTCCTCATTTTACCCTCCCTGTCTCTGTCCCTAGTTCTTCCCCTCTCACTGGCTCGGTTACAAGTGCAGAGGTTCACCCTCCTCCTCGTAATGTACCTTCCTCCCCTGTTCCCTCCCAAGTTTCTTCCTCTTCTGCCACCTCCCAGGTTCCTGTCTCTTCTGTCCCCTGCCACGCTTCTCCAGTTCCCTCCACCCTTTCGCCCCCCCCCTACCTTGGTACAGTCCAATACAGTTCCAATCTTTACTCATCCTCCCCCTACCATTCCCAATATTGTCTCCCATACGACATCTCTGAATTCCGAAACACTTGAAGCAATCTCTGAATATATTGCAGAGACCAAACCATCAATGGACACTGATCCACCTTCCGCTCTTTCTCTCTCCTCTGCTCCATCTGCGCAACTCCTTTCTTCACAGCGCACCGTTCCTTCGCTGCTTGAACATTTTCCACTGCCTCCGCATGTGGACTTTTCTAACCCTTCTAGTCCGTAGGAACCCTTACCTGCGGATTTCAAGTATCTTTATCATTGCCAATCATGGCCTTTTTACAGTGGAATATACGCGGCCTCAGGGGTAATCGGGGTGAGCTTCAGATGTTACTCTCCCAGTTTGCCCCTGTAGGTGTTTGCTTACAGGAACCAAAATTACACTCTGCTGTTATTTCTCACATCTCAGGCTATAATTTGTTGTATTCTTCAGATCCTTTTCCTGATGGGACCTTTAATGAAAGTGCCCTTCTTCTCCGCACTGATATTCCGTACCATCAACTATTTATTCATACTTCGCTGCATTACACAGCAGCCCGTATCCACTTACATAGGTGGTATACGCTCTGTTCTTTATATCTCTCTCCTTCTCGGGCATTATCTATTCCGGATTTTGCCTTCCTTGTTTCGTCATTACCGCCACCGATTCTGTTACTTGGTGATTTTAATGCCCACCATTTCCTCTGGGGAGGGTCTCACTGTGATTCCCGTGGAATTCAGTTAGAGGCTTTTCTTGCCACCCACCCCCTCCATGTTTTAAATACAGGTACTCACACCCATTTTGATCCTCGGACTCATACTCTCTCTTGCATCGATCTCTCAGTTTGCTCTTCCTCCGCCGCATTAGACTTTACTTGGTCTGTTCTCCCGGACTTACATGACAGTGATCATTTCCCAATCATTCTTTCTTCCCCTTCATATTCGCCACCTCTTCGCACCCCACGCTGGCAATTTAATCGGGCAAATTGGAACCTTTACTCACACTTGACTGTTTTTAAAGAGGTTCCTTCTTCGTCCTCCATCGATGAGCTTTTACACCTCTTCTCGTCCTCCGTTTTCACCGCAGCTTCTCATTCTATACCCCAAACTTCGGGCAGGCATTCTCAGAAATGCGTGCCTTGGTGGTCTCCTGCTTGTGCTCGTGCAGTACGTTTGAAACGCGCTGCATGGGGCAGGTACCGGTACAATAGAACCACAGAGCGACTCCTTGATTTTAAACAGAAGCGTGCGATCGCTCGCCGTGTCATCCGTGACGCTAAACGCACTTGCTGGCGAGATTATGTCTCCACCATCACCTCTGCTTCCTCTATGAGTGCAGTCTGGAAAAAAGTACGAAAACTGAGTGGTAAATATTCTCCTGACCCGGCTCCTGTTCTGCGAGTTGCCGGTGTTGATATAGCAAACCCACTAGATGTTGCCAATGAAATTGGCAATCATCTGGTCCGTATTTCTCAGGGACTCCATCTATGCCCCTCATTTCTTTCCTCAAAGTCTGCCAGAGAGTTAGCACCCTTGGACTTTTCTTCTCTCAGAGAAGAACAGTATAATGTGCCTTTTACACTTCAAGAACTGGAGGCAACACTCTCAGCTTGTCGATCATCGGCAGCTGGGCCCGACGACATTCATATTCGTATGCTACAACATTTACATCAGTCAGCCCTTGCAGTCCTATTACGCCTTTACAATCTTATTTGGTCACAAGGAGTTCTTCCACAGCTGTGGAAATCCGCCATTGTTCTCCCTTTCCGCAAACCAGGCACTACGGGACATGAAACCTCCCACTATCGTCCCATTGCTCTTACCAGTGCAGTTTGCAAAGTAATGGAACGTCTAGTAAATAGACGTTTAGTGTGGTATTTAGAGACACACAACAGTCTCTCCACTCGTCAATATGGCTTTCGTAAGGGACGTTCTACCATAGACCCCTTACTGCGCTTGGATACGTATGTTCGTAATGCCTTTGCGAATAACCACTCAGTTATTGCCATATTTTTTGACCTTGAGAAGGCATATGACACAACTTGGAGGTATAATATTTTAGCCCAAGTCCACTCCTTAGGCCTTCGAGGCAATCTACCATCCTTCCTTAAGAACTTTTTAACTGACAGGCATTTCCGTGTTCGGGTTAATAATGTGCTCTCCCCGGACTTTGTCCAAGCTGAAGGTGTCCCCCAGGGATGTGTTCTGAGCACAACACTTTTTCTCCTTGCTATTAATGATTTGGCCTCTAGTCTTCCATCAAATATTTGGTCATCACTCTATGTTGATGACTTCGCTATTGCCTGTGCAGGCGCTGACTGTCACCTCCTTACAGTTTCTCTCCAGCATGCAGTCGACCGTGTTTCCAATTGGGCCACCACACATGGGTTTAAATTTTCCAGCACTAAAACCCACCAAATCACTTTCACTAGACGCTCTGTCATCTCTGATCATCCTTTGTACCTCTATGGCTCACGTATCCCTGAACGTGATACAGTCAAGTTTCTGGGCCTCCTCTTTGATCGTAGGTTATCCTGGAAACCTCACATTACCTCTCTGAAGGCAACTTGTCACAGCCGGCTGAACCTTCTTAAAACCCTTGCTCATCTTTCGTGGGGAGCTGATCGTCGAACCCTCCTTCACCTACATTCCACCCTTATTTTATCGAAACTTGATTATGGTGACCAGATCTATTCAGCGGCATCTCCTGCTACTCTCTCTAGCCTTAACCCCATTCATCACCAAGGATTACGTTTATGCCTTGGTGCTTTTCGCTCTTCCCCTGTCGAAAGCCTCTATGCAGAAGCGAACGTTCCATCCTTATCCGATCGCCGTGATGCCCATTGCCTGCGCTACTATGTACGCTCTCATGATCTCCGCAATCCTTCCATTTATAGAATGGTCACTGATATTAGTAGACATTCTTTATTTGTTCGCCGCCCCTGCTTACTCCGTCCCTTCTCTCTTCGCCTTCATTCGCTCTTGTCTTCTCTTCAACTA
This sequence comes from Cherax quadricarinatus, assembly GCF_038502225.1. NCBI lineage: Eukaryota > Metazoa > Arthropoda > Malacostraca > Decapoda > Parastacidae > Cherax > Cherax quadricarinatus. Next base: position 6,621,193 of record NC_091323.1, on the reverse strand, counting down.
CCACCTTTCTATGTACATGTAGCATCTCACTTTTCCCTACCCCCCTGGGAAGTTCCAGCTGTTCGAGTCTGTTCTTTCTCCCTCCCTTGCTCGAAAGCCCAACTGTCTACGGTCGCTTCCCGCTCTCTTTTTCTTGACCACTTTCACTCTCATTCTCATGCCATTGCTGTGTACACAGATGGCTCTAAGTCTTCTGACGGCGTAGGATTCGCAGCAGTGTTTCCGGACAGCGTCGTACAAGGGCATTTACTATCTTCAGCTAGTATTTTTACTGCTGAATTATATGCCATCCTTACAGCACTTATCCGTATTGCATCTATGCCTGTGTCATCATTTGTGGTTGTCTCAGACTCCCTTAGTGCTTTACAGGCTATACAAAAATTTGATACACCTCACCCCTTAGTCCTCCGTATCCAACTTTGGCTACGCCGCATCTTTACTAAGCATAAAGATATTGTTTTTTGTTGGGTCCCTGGTCATGTTGACGTACAGGGCAATGAACAGGCAGACACTGCTGCGCGGTCAGCAGTACATGACCTACCAGTTTCTTATAGAGGTATTCCATGTACGGACTATTTTGCTGTAATATCTTCCCACCTTCACACCCGTTGGCAACAACGTTGGTCTACTATGCTCGGCAACAAACTTCAGTCTATTAAACCGAGTATAGGTTACTGGCCGTCTTCTTATCACCAGTGTCGAGGTTGGGAGACTACTCTCTCCCGTCTTCGCATTGGCCATACTCGTCTTACTCATGGATATCTCATGGAGAGGCGTCTTGCTCCTCTCTGTGAGAATTGCCAAGCTCCATTATCAGTCAGCCACATTCTGTTGGACTGCCCACTTTATCAACGAGCACGCAGAATTTACCTCTGTCGTCGTCTTCGCCCCGCTGCTCTCTCTTTACCTTCCCTTCTCGCTGATGGACCCACCTTTCATCCGGACTCTCTCATTGACTTTTTGACAACGACTGACTTACTTCACAAATTCTGATACTTTCAGCCCTTTCTACTTGTATCTCTTGCTACCCTCTACCCCTGTACTATCCCCTGCCCCGCTGTTTTCTGTAACCTGCTGATCATCCCCCCTCCCTTCTGCCATCCAATTCCCTTGCTTCCTTCCCTACCCTGCAGCGCTGTATAGCCCTTGTGGCTTAGCGCTTCTTTTTGATTATAATAATAATAATGTCCTGATATAAAAGTACAGTTAGAAATAGGAATACAGATAGCTAGAGCTTTAATTAAAGAGGTTATTAATAGAGTATTCAAGAGGTTGCTAGTAGAATTACTGTAAATCAACCATTCAAATCATTATGAAGCTGTGTGGAGTCTGCACGCCCCTTGTGCAGATATCCAAGAACTAGCTACAAGCAGTATTAAAACAGGGAAGTGTTTTTTGGTATGCCCAAAGTGGATAAATCTGTGGACTAAGATCACAAGGGTATTAAAAGAGGATAACATCAAAGCTGCTTTCATAGACAACCTGGAAGCTTTCTACAACAGATGGGAACATAAAAAGTCTGGGCTGAATGGTACTGCCCTTGATACTGGCCATGTAGTCAGAAACTGTAAGGCTGGAGGTGATGTCCTGGTAGTCAGTAAATGTGGGGCTGATAGTGCTGTCCTGGGAGACAGTAATGGTGAAGCTGGAGGTGCTGTCCTGGGAGACAGTAATGGTGAAGCTGGAGGTGCTGTCCTGGGAGACAGAAATGGTGAAGCTGGAGGCACTGTCCTGGGAGACAGTAATGGTGAAGCTGGAGATGCTGTCCTGGGAAACAGTAATGGTGAAGCTGGAGGTGCTGTCCTGGGAGACAGTAATGGTGAAGCTGGAGATTTTGTCCAGGTAGTCGGGAATTATACACAGGAAGGAATGCATATAAATGACCTCATAGGGGACAGGAGCCGTAGTGGGGAAACAAGTGTAGTCAAAGATAAGATAAAACCAATATTGCAAACAAGAAATACAACAGGAAATAGCAAACAAGAGGATTCCACTAGCAATAGTGAGGATATATTACCAAAAACAACTGGTGGGAGCTCCATTGTTGGTGCTAGGGAAGATAGGAATAAGACAGGTAAACATGCACCAACAGGGAATAGTCACAGAAACCCAAGCCAAATGGAAACCAAGCCTGTGCACATACTATGCACTTGGTTCGTAATGCCTTTGCGAATAACCACTCAGTTATTGCCATATTTTTTGACCTTGAGAAGGCATATGACACAACTTGGAGGTATAATATTTTAGCCCAAGCCCACTCCTTAGGCCTTCGAGGCAATCTACCATCCTTCCTTAAGAACTTTTTAACTGACAGGCATTTCCGTGTTCGGGTTAATAATGTGCTCTCCCCGGACTTTGTCCAAGCTGAAGGTGTCCCCCAGGGATGTGTTCTGAGCACAACACTTTTTCTCCTTGCTATTAATGATTTGGCCTCTAGTCTTCCATCAAATATTTGGTCATCACTTTATGTTGATGACTTCGCTATTGCCTGTGCAGGCGCTGACTGTCACCTCCTTACAGTTTCTCTCCAGCATGCAGTCGACCGTGTTTCCAATTGGGCCACCACACATGGGTTTAAATTTTCCAGCACTAAAACCCACCAAATCACTTTCACTAGACGCTCTGTCATCTCTGATCATCCTTTGTACCTCTATGGCTCACGTATCCCTGAACGTGATACAGTCAAGTTTCTGGGCCTCCTCTTTGATCGTAGGTTATCCTGGAAACCTCACATTACCTCTCTGAAGGCAACTTGTCACAGCCGGCTGAACCTTCTTAAAACCCTTGCTCATCTTTCGTGGGGAGCTGATCGTCGAACCCTCCTTCACCTACATTCCACCCTTATTTTATCGAAACTTGATTATGGTGACCAGATCTATTCAGCGGCATCTCCTGCTACTCTCTCTAGCCTTAACCCCATTCATCACCAAGGATTACGTTTATGCCTTGGTGCTTTTCGCTCTTCCCCTGTCGAAAGCCTCTATGCAGAAGCGAACGTTCCATCCTTATCCGATCGCCGTGATGCCCATTGCCTGCGCTACTATGTACGCTCTCATGATCTCCGCAATCCTTCCATTTATAGAATGGTCACTGATATTAGTAGACATTCTTTATTTGTTCGCCGCCCCTGCTTACTCCGTCCCTTCTCTCTTCGCCTTCATTCGCTCTTGTCTTCTCTTCAACTACCACCTTTCTATGTACATGTAGCATCTCACTTTTCCCTACCCCCCTGGGAAGTTCCAGCTGTTCGAGTCTGTTCTTTCTCCCTCCCTTGCTCGAAAGCCCAACTGTCTACGGTCGCTTCCCGCTCTCTTTTTCTTGACCACTTTCACTCTCATTCTCATGCCATTGCTGTGTACACAGATGGCTCTAAGTCTTCTGACGGCGTAGGATTCGCAGCAGTGTTTCCGGACAGCGTCGTACAAGGGCATTTACTATCTTCAGCTAGTATTTTTACTGCTGAATTATATGCCATCCTTACAGCACTTATCCGTATTGCATCTATGCCTGTGTCATCATTTGTGGTTGTCTCAGACTCCCTTAGTGCTTTACAGGCTATACAAAAATTTGATACACCTCACCCCTTAGTCCTCCGTATCCAACTTTGGCTACGCCGCATCTTTACTAAGCATAAAGATATTGTTTTTTGTTGGGTCCCTGGTCATGTTGACGTACAGGGCAATGAACAGGCAGACACTGCTGCGCGGTCAGCAGTACATGACCTACCAGTTTCTTATAGAGGTATTCCATGTACGGACTATTTTGCTGTAATATCTTCCCACCTTCACACCCGTTGGCAACAACGTTGGTCTACTATGCTCGGCAACAAACTTCAGTCTATTAAACCGAGTATAGGTTACTGGCCGTCTTCTTATCACCAGTGTCGAGGTTGGGAGACTACTCTCTCCCGTCTTCGCATTGGCCATACTCGTCTTACTCATGGATATCTCATGGAGAGGCGTCTTGCTCCTCTCTGTGAGAATTGCCAAGCTCCATTATCAGTCAGCCACATTCTGTTGGACTGCCCACTTTATCAACGAGCACGCAGAATTTACCTCTGTCATCGTCTTCGCCCCGCTGCTCTCTCTTTACCTTCCCTTCTCGCTGATGGACCCACCTTTCATCCGGACTCTCTTATTGACTTTTTGACAACGACTGACTTACTTCACAAATTCTGATACTTTCAGCCCTTTCTACTTGTATCTCTTGCTACCCTCTACCCCCGTACTATCCCCTGCCCCGCTGTTTTCTGTAACCTGCTGATCATCCCCCCTCCCTCCTGCCATCCAATTCCCTTGCTTCCTTCCCTACCCTGCAGCGCTGTATAGCCCTTGTGGCTTAGCGCTTCTTTTTGATTATAATAATAATAATATGCACTTGGTATCTGCAGACATGGGAAATCTGGAAAAACAGATGGGACGTGCAACTATGACCACCCTAGAAAATGCCGTGCCCATATGACAAGAGGAAAATGCAAACTCCCTTCCTGTAAGCTTTTTCACCCTGAAATGTGTACCTCTTCAGTACAGGAAAGACTGTGCTATAACTTAAGTTGCCAGGCACACCATCTAAAGGGGACAAAAAGATACAAAACATCCAGGCCATGGGAAAACCTGGGTAGCCACAGCCACTCAAGAGGGAGAGGTTTTTTAGTGCCAGGAAGGAAAAAAAACTGGCAGGAAATGGCAGAAATTGTACACCAAATCCAGTCATTTCTGGAGTGGAACCACAGTCGATGGCCTCCACTCCAAACCAACAGATACAGATACTAATGCCGGAAAAAAAATCCCCCCCCAGTACCAACAATACCACCAGTCCGATGACATTCTTCTTTGCAAATATACAGGGTCTAAAGCCAGCAACAAACAACAAAATACCTTTCATCCATGGACTGCTTGCAGAGGCAAAGGCAGTGTTCGCAGCTTTCACAGACCCACATAAAGGATCACTTGGACAACGAAATATGGATCCCAGGTTACAACCTATACAGATGTGACAGAGTGAACAGGGAAAAGGGGGGGGGGGGTTGGCCTGTACATTGCAGAGTCACTTGTTTGCACAGAACTGCTTAATGCCTCAAATGATGTAGTGGAAGTTTTAGCAGTAAAGGTCGAGAACCAAAACCTAGTCATTGTGGTAGTCTACAAGCCTCCGGATGCAACATCCCAGCAATTCCAGGAACAGCTGTTAAAAATTGACCACTGTCTGGAAAATCTTCCAGCTCCTGCACCCAACATCTTGCTCCTGGGGGATTTCAACTTAAGGCACCTAAAATGGAGGAATATAGCAAATAATATTGTTGCAGTAATAACACCAGGAGGCAGCTCTGATGAAAACTCACACTCACACGAGCTTTTAAATCTCTGCACAAAATTCAATTTAAACCAGCAAATAATAGAGCCTACTAGACTGCAGAATACAGTAGACCTCATCTTCACTAACAATGATGATCTGATAAGAAATGTCACCATATCAAAAACAATATACTCAGATCACAACATAATTGAGGTTCAGACATGTATGCGCAGAGCCCCAGACCGACAAAATGAGATTAGTCACGAGGGAGCATTCACCACATTCAATTTCAATAACAAAAACATAAAGTGGGACCAAGTAAACCAAGTCCTAACCGATATAAGCTGGGAAGATATACTAAGCAACACAGACCCCAACTTATGCCTAGAACAGATTAACTTGGTGGCACTCGATGTATGCACAAGACTTATTCCTCTAAGAAAAAGGAGGAGTAGATGTAAAATAGAAAGAGACAGGCGCTCTCTTTACAGGCGACGGAAAAGAATAACAGAGCGGCTAAAAGAGGTCAATCTATCTGAAATGCGTAGGGAGACACTGGTCAGAGAAATAGGAAACATCGAACTTAAGCTAAAGGAATCTTATAGGAGTCAGGAATCGCGGGAAGAACTAAAAGCCATAAATGAAATCGAAAGAAACCCAAAGTATTTTTTCTCCTATGCCAAATCAAAGTCGAGAACAACGTCCAGTATTGGGCCCTTACTTAAACGAGATGGGTCCTACACAGATGACAGCAAGGAAATGAGTGAGCTACTCAAGTCCCAATATGACTCAGTTTTTAGCAAGCCACTAACCAGACTGAGAGTCGACGATCAAAATGAATTTTTTATGAGAGAGCCACAGAATTTGGTTAACACAAGCCTATCTGATGTTATCCTGACGCCAAATGACTTCGAACAGGCGATAAATGACATGGGGTGGCCCGGTGGCCTGGTGGCTAAAGCTCCCGCTTCACACACGGAGGGCCCGGGTTCGATTCCCGGCGGGTGGAAACATTTCGACACGTTTCCTTACACTATTGTCCTGTTCACCCAGCAGCAAATAGGTACCTGGGTGTTAGTCGACTGGTGTGGGTCGCATCCTGGGGGACAAGATTAAGGACCCCAATGGAAATAAGTTAGACAGTCCTCGATGACGCACTGACTTTCTTGGGTTATCCTGGGTGGCTAACCCTCCGGGGTTAAAAATCCGAACGAAATCTTATCTTATCTTATCTTATCTTACCCATGCACTCTGCCCCAGGGCCAGACTCATGGAACTCCATGTTCATCAAGAACTGCAAGAAGCCCCTATCACGAGCCTTTACCATCCTATGGAGAGGGAGCATGGACATGGGGGTCATCCCACAGTTACTAAAAACAACAGACATAGCCCCACTCCACAAAGGGGGGCAGTAAAGCAACAGCAACGAACTACAGACCGATAGCACTAACATCCCGTATCATAAAAATCTTTGAAAGAGTCCTAAGAAGCAAGATCACCACCCATCTAGAAACCCATCAGTTACACAACCCAGGGCAACATGAGTTTAGAACAGGTCGCTCCTGTCTGTCTCAACTATTGGATCACTACGACAAGGTCCTAGATGCACTAGAAGACAAAAAGAATTCAAATGTAATATATACAGACTTTGCAAAAGCCTTCGACAAGTGTGACCATGGCGTAATAGCGCACAAAATGCGTGCTAAAGGAATAACAGGAAAAGTCGGTCGATGGATCTATAATTTCCTCACTAACAGAACACATAGAGTAGTAGTCAAAAGAGTAAAGTCCGAGGCAGGCACGGTGAAAAGCTCTGTTCCACAAGGCACAGTACTCGCTCCCATCTTGTTCCTCATCCTCATATCTGACATAGACAAGGATGTCAGCCACAGCACCGTGTCTTCCTTTGCAGATGACACCCGAATCTGCATGACAGTGTCTTCCATTGTAGACACCGCAAGGCTCCAGGCGGACATCAACCAAATCTTTCAGTGGGCTGCAGAAAACAATATGAAGTTCAACGATGAGAAATTTCAATTACTCAGATATGGTAAACACGAGGAAATTAAATCTTCATCAGAGTACGTACAAAACAAATTCTGGCCACAAAATAGAGCGAAACACCAACGTCAAAGACCTGGGAGTGATCATGTCGGAGGATCTCACCTTCAAGGACCATAACATTGTATCGATCGCATCTGCTAGAAAAATGACAGGATGGATAATGAGAACCTTCAAAACGAGGGATGCCAAGCCCATGATGACACTCTTCAGGTCGCTTGTTCTATCTAGGCTGGAATATTGCTGCACACTAACAGCACCTTTCAAGGCAGGTGAAATTGCTGACCTAGAAAATGTACAGAGAACCTTCACGGCGCGCATAACGGAGATAAAACACCTCAATTACTGGGAGCGCTTGAGGTTCCTGAACCTGTATTCCCTGGAACACAGGCGGGAGAGATACATGATTATATACACCTGGAAAATCCTAAAGGGACTAGTACTGAAATTGCACACGAAAATCACTCCCTACGAAAGCAAAAGACTTGGCAGACGATGCAACATCCCCCCAATGAAAAGCAGGGGTGTCACTAGCACGTTAAGAGACCATACAATAAGTGTCAGGGGCCCGAGACTGTTCAACTGCCTCCCAGCATACATAAGGGGGATTACCAACAGACCCCTGGCAGTCTTCAAGCTGGCACTGGACAAGCACCTAAAGTCGGTTCCTGATCAGCCGGGCTGTGGCTCGTATGTTGGTTTGCATGCAGCCAGCAGTAACAGCCTGGTTGATCAGACTCTGATCCACCAGGAGGCCTGGTCACAGACCGGGCCGCGGGGGTGTTGACCCCCGGAACTCTCTCCAGGTAAACTCCAGGTCCAGTAACTGTTACTTATAAATACATGTTGGGTCCTATAGCCCCGTAACAGTCAACACCCAGGTGAACAGGAAAAAATGCCTGGAACTAGTGCTCATATTGGTGAATTTAAGGCCAGCAAAGGTTGGTTTGAGAGATTTAAGAATCGTAGTGGCATACACAGTGTGATAAGGCATGGCGAAGCTGAAAAATTCCAACCCCAACAAGTGTTCAATTGTGACGAAACAGGCCTGTTCTGGAAGAAAATGCCAAACAGGACCTACATTACTCAGGAGGAAAAGGCACTCCCAGGACACAAGCCTATGAAAAACAGGCTAACTTTCTTGTTTTGTTGTAATGCTAATGGGGATTGCAAAGTGAAGCCTTTACTCATGTATCACTCTGAAAATTCCAGAGTGTTCAAGAAAAACAGTGTCTCATCACTCATCAGTACTCTTCAATAATGGCAAGTGTTATTTTACCATTTATTTATATAGTTATTATGCATGTCTCATTGTTTTCTTTGTAGGGAAATGTATATTTCATGAAAAAAAAAAAAAAAATTTAATACTTTTGGCTGTCTGGAACCGATTAATTGGATTTCCATTATTTCTTATGAGGAAAATTAATTCGGCTAACGATAATTTCGTCTGATGATGAGCTCTAAGAAACGGATTAATATCATTAGCTGAGGGTCCACTGTATTGTTTGCCAGTGTTGTTTACTACAATAAACATGCACAAATGTTGTATAATACTAATGTTCTGTTATATATTTAGATATGCACAATCACTGGACATGTTTCTAGAACTGCTACAGCCTGTGGAAGTTCTTGAAACAAGGTACCATGCACAGAGGTACCTTACATTCCTCGCACATAAACTGAGTGTCTTTGCGTCTTTATTGCTGCCATTTTGTTTGTGCACAGACAACACATCTCTTCTGAGCAAATTTCTTCTTAGTTGCAGGAAGCTGTATTATGAAGTGATCACCTTCCCTCCTCAAACGCTTGGGTATTTCCTGAGGAGTTCGAGGGTGGTTTTGTATAGCAGGTGTTGTTACCTGGTACTTCATTATGAGTTGTCTGACAACAAACAAACAAATTTACCATATGGTGGTCTGTTGCCGGTCTTTATTTAGTACATATTATATACGTTGAGCATTGAAATGTCCATGAGATGGAAGAAAAGTTTCATGTACCACTTGTAACTCTTACAAACACAATCAACAAAGCCAATCTGCATGCCACATTTGTCAACCAAATGCATGTTTTGTGTATAATCAATTGCTGTTACTAGTTTTCAAATATGTTCATTAGTCACTATTAACTTTGCCACTGTCTTACATTTCGTTAGGGTGAATGGTTGTCAACAATGTGACATCTCGTATGTCATGCCACCGTAATGCCATGATGTCATTGGCAGTAAACACCTTCACCTCACCAGCACGAGTGCCTGCCTTGAACCTGGGCATATGTTTATGATTAGAACGCACTGTGCCACACACATCTGTCATGTTCACTCGCAAGAAATCACTGAGTATAGGGCTTGTGTACCAGTTATCAGTATATAATATGCCCCTTACCAAGATAAGATGCCATCATGTTTCTCACTACATCACCTGAGATACCCAATAACATAGTGGTATCTTTCAATGTTTTACTTCCTGTGTATACAATAATATCCAATACCAGGCCACTGTCACGTCACAGAGTACAAACAGTTTTATACCAAAGCGTTTCCTCTTGCTCGGTGTATACTGCTTGAACGACAGTCTGCCTTTGAACAAAATCAAAGACTCGTCAATTACAAGATTCTTGAATGGATAAAGGTATATGTTGAACTTTTGTTTCAGATACATAAGAACATTTCTAATCTTGTATAACCTGTCACTTCTGTCAGGCCTAGTTTTGTTAGAGAAGTGCAACATATGTAACAGTAAGATAAACCTGTTCACTGGGATGATTTCACTGAAGGCCGGGATACAAATTAACCGATCTGTGGACCAGTGTGATTTTATATTATGCTTATAGACATGAGGCATAAGCATTATTGTTGCAGAAAGCAAATATATTTCAGCCACAGTTGTCTCTTTCCACCGGTGTAGACTTGACTGTGGTGATATGATGGTATTTGCCGTGGTGTACTCAAAATACTTGTTACTTTCCCTGGCAATAATTTCCATCAAGGGCTGGTCAAAGAATAGTTCAAAGAATTCCAGCTCATTTGCAGTGTTTCCAAGGGAACAAGCTAGTAGGATTCCACTTTGAAAGTCATCAAATTGATGGGGATTGTGAACAATATAAATAACCATAATTTAAACCTAAAAGATGATTGATCACGTTGACCCTGATCTAAACCTCCATAATCTGACACCCAATCAAAACCTATTGGAAAGTAACTGCCTTTATTACACAGCACCACAAGCCAGCACTATCCTAAACAATGCTAAAAGTCTATCAATACTTAACTACAACATCAGGTCCTTAAGCAAACACTATGATGACCTCCTGGCACTGGCACTCCTTGAATCACTAAAGACACATTTCTCCTGCATTATTCTTACTGAGACCTGGCTTAAGCAGGACACAACAGATATCTACCCTCTACCAGGATACACAGCAATCCACAACTGCAGACCATACTAAGTTGGGGGTGGTATTGCAATCTATTACTCTTACCAATTATCTTGTATTAGCAACACTTGCTTTAGTGATGAATATGGGGAATACATTTTTGCTAATTTTACTGTAAAAAACCTTTAGACGCCTATAACAATCGGTGCCATTTACCGGATACCCCACACAAACATCCCAAATTTCAGTGAGAAATTAAAGGCACAATAACTAAACCAACCAGGCTCACTGAGACAAGTGCAACCATAATAGACCACATATGGACCAATATACTAGCCCCCCTTAAATCAGGGATAATCACAGATAGCACTACAGACCACTACCCTACCTTCCTCTTGACAAACAGTAAACCACCACTTGAATACAACAAAGTTTCATTTAGACTCCATGCCGAGGCCTCAATAAGGAAGCTCACAGCTGACCTAGAGACTGTTGACTGACCTACAGAGTTCTCCAAGGCCAATGGTATTGATGACTGGACAGACATTTTTCTTAACAAATTACTTAGACTATACAACAAACATTGTCCTATAAAAACGAAACAGATCACAAACAAACGGCTTGGTTGCCCATGGCTAACCAGCACCATTCTGAAATCCACTGACAAGAAACACCAATATGAAAAGCAATATAGACGGGGCTTAATACACAAAGATATTCTTAAACACTATTCATCAGTTCTCACCAAAGTAATAAAGAAAGCCAAACAACTATACTACTCCAGTAGATTCACAGACACAAGAGGAGATATAAAAAAGACCTGGAAAACACACTCTCAGATTCTAGGGACTCACAAACTGAAAAAAAACAAGAATATTGTCCTAACTAAACCTAATGAAACACCACTGCATCCCACTGACACAGCTAACAAGATAAACGACTTCTTCTCAATCATAGGATCTAATCTCGCCAATAAAATCCCACATACCAATGCCCATGCCGGGGACTATCTAGATGGGAATTTCCCAAATTCCTTCTATCTTGCACCAACTGAGCCCACGGAAGTCACCAAGATTATAAAGTCACTTAAAAATAACTCGGGGAATCTGTCTCGTGTCCCACCATTATTGTACAAGCGAGCGGCCCATGTCCTTTCGCATGCTATTTCATTACTTTTTAGCAAGTCACTAGAAACTAGCACCTTCCCGAAACTACTCAAGACGGCAAGGGTTACACCATTACATAAAGGTGGTGACCCTACAGATTTAAACAACTATAGGCCAATATCAAACTTACCATTGCTATCCAAAATCTTTGAGAAACTCGTGCACAGGAGACTATATTCATTTATAACGGCACAAAACATACTCAACCCCTGCCAAATTGGATTCAGGAAAAATAAAAGCACTAATGATGCAATCATAAAAATGCTAGATCTGCTTTACACAGCATTGGAAAATGAGGAATATCCACTAGGAATTTTTATTGACCTAAGAAAAGCTTTTGACACAGTAGACCACGGCATCCTACTCCACAAACTTGACCATTATGGTATAAGAGGCCATGCACTTGCATATTTCAAATCTTACCTTACTAATAGGTATCAGTATGTCACCATTAAAGACACAGCATCAACAACATGGCCACTTGATACTGGAGTTCTGCAGGGAAGTGTCCTTGGTCCCCTGCTCTTCCTCATATACATCAATGATCTTCCAAACGTATCCCAACACCTGAACCCCATTCTCTTTGCTGACGACATGACTTATGACATCTCTCACCCTAATCTTGCCAGCCTCAACACCATTGTTAATGAGGAGCTGATCAAAATATCGACTTGGATGACAGCCAATAAACTTATGCTTAACACTGATAAAGCTGTATAGCCCTTGTGGCTTAGCGCTTCTTTTTGATTATAATAATAATAATAACACTGATAAAACCTACTGCATTATGTTTGGTAGCAGAGCAGGAGTTGCGCAAATTAACATTAAGATCGACAACCCTCTAATTGCCAGACATAATGAAGGCAAATTCCTAGGCCTATACCTCGATAGCAACCTGAATTTCAGCACCCATATCCAACACATAACCAAAAAAGTATCCAAAACGGTTGGGATCCTCTCCAAGATACGGTACTACATGCTGCAAAATGCCCTTCTCACACTATACCACTCACTTATTTATCCATACCTCACCTATACTATTTGTGCTTGGGGATCAACTGCAGCAACACACCTAAAGCCAATAATAACCCAACAAAAAGCCACAGTAAGAATAATCACTAAATCCCGTCCCTGGCAACACCCCCCCCCACTCTTCATAGATCTAAACTTACTCCCTGTTCGGTACATCCACACTTACTATTGTGCAGTCTACATCTACAGGACCTTAAATTCCAATATTAACCTTGACCTAAAATGCTTTCTTGATAGTTGTGACAGAACCCACAGGCATAACACCAGACACAAACATCTCTATGACATTCCCCGTGTCCGACTAAACCTTTACAAAAATTCAGTGTATGTCAAAGGCCCTAAAATCTGGAACACCCTACCTGAAAACTCTAGAACTGCAGACACATTCATCACCTTCAAAACTACCATTAGAAAACAACTTATCTCCCTGGTACACCCTGTCAACTAATTACACGCTGTATAGCCCTTGTGGCTTAGCGCTTCTTTTTGATTATAATAATAACTAATTACACAAATACCACCTGGTGGTTCACACTTACACTCACTCACCCATTTGACCATAAACAGAAATATCAATCTCAATCTTAAAATAATGAATCCTAACTAGTCATAAGTTGGCCTGTGATACTCCAATACTGAAACTATGTATTGTGCCAAAACAAAAGCATTCACATTGCTAAACTCACAAACTAGTATTTAGTCACTTAGCCATAATATGTACCAACTTACCTCATAATTTGTAATATTTTAAATTTAAGATTTAATCTAAGTCTGCCCGAAATGCCTAGCCATGCTAGGTGTTCTGGTGGTACACTCTGTAATTATTATTTTACTACATGTAAACCACACAATAACCAAATTCTGTAAACTCAGCATTGTAATCCTTATAGAGAATAAACTTTGAATTGAATTTGAATTTGAATACAGTGGACCCCCGCATACCGTTGGCATCACATAACGTTAAATCCTCATACCGATACATTTTATCGCTAAGATTTTGCCTCGCATACCGCTAAAATACCCTCTCAGCGCTATTCGTCCGAGGCACGTCTAATGTGCGGCCTGAGCCAGCCTCACATGTTCCGCCAGTGGCATTGTTTACCAGCCAGCCTCCGCGGTAACATCCAAGCATACAATCGGAACATTTCGTATTTTTACAGTGTTTTTGGTGATTTTATCTGCAAAATAAGTGACCATGGGCCCCAAGAAAGCTTCTAGTGCCAACCCTACAGGAATAAGGGTGAGAATTACTATAGAGATGAAGAAAGAGATCATTGCTAAGTATGAAAGTGGAGTGCGTGTCTCCGAGCTGGCCAGGTTGTATAGTAAACCCCAATCAACCATCGCTACTATTGTTTCCAACAAAACGGCAATCAAGGAAGCTGTTCTTGTCAAAGGTTCAACTGTGTTTTCGAAACAGAGATCGCAAGTGATGGAAGATGTTGAGAGACTCTTATTGGTATGGATAAATGAAAAACAGATAGCATCTCTCAAGTGATCATAAGTGAAAAGGCTAGGAAGTTGCATGAGGATTTAATTAAAAAAATGCCTGCAACTAGTGATGATAGTGAATTTAAGGCCAGCAAAGGTTGGTTTGAGAGATTTAAGAAGTGTAGTGGCATACATAGTGTGATAAGGCATGGTGAGGCTGCCAGTTCGGACCACAAAGCAGCTGAAAAATATGTGCAGGAATTCAAGGAGTACATAGACAGTGAAGGACTGAAACCTGAACAAGTGTTTAATTGTGATGAAACAGGCCTGTTTTGGAAGAAAATGCCAAGCAGGACCTACATTACTCAGGAGGAAAAGGCACTCCCAGGATATAAACCTATGAAAGACAGGCTTACTCTGTTGATGTGTTCCAATGCTAGTGGTGATTGCAAAGTGAAGCCTTTATTAGTGTATCACTCAGAAACTCCCAGAGCGTTCAGGCAAAAGAATATCCTCAAGGCTAATTTGTGTGTGCTGTGGAGGGCAAACAGTAAGGCATGGGTCACTAGGGACTTTTTCTATGACTGGTTACACCAAGCATTTGCCCCCAATGTGAAAAATTACCTAACTGAAAAGAAATTAGACCTTAAGTGCCTCCTGGTGTTAGACAATGCCCCTGGTCATCCTACAGACGTGGCAGAGCGACTTTATAGAGACAGGAGCTTCATTAAGGTGAAGTTTTTGCCTCCTAATACCACTCCTCTCCTGCAGCCCATGGACCAGCAGGTTATTGCAAACTTCAAAAAACTGTACACAAAAGCTCTGTTTGAAAGGTGCTTTGTAGTGACCTCAGAAACTCTATTGACTCTAAGAGAGTTTTGGAGAGATCACTTTAATATCCTCAATTGTGTAAACCTTATAGGTAAGGCTTGGGAGGGAGTGACTAAGAGGACCTTGAACTCTGCTTGGAAGAAACTGTGGCCAGAATGTGTAGACCAAAGGGATTTTGAAGGGTTTGAGGCTAACCCTGGGAATCCTATGCCAGTTGAGGAATCCATTGTGGCATTGGGAAAGTCTTTGGGGTTGGAGGTTAGTGGGGATGATGTGGAAGAGTTGGTGGAGGAGGACAATGAAGAGCTAACCACTGATGAGCTGCTAGATCAACTTCAACAGCAAGAGGCCAGACCTGAGGAAACTGGTTCGGAGGAGGGGAGAGAGAAATTGAAGAAGTTGCCTACTTCAAAGATTAAGGAAATGTGTGGAATGTGGCTTAAAGTGCAAACCTTTTTTGATGACAATCACCGTAAGACATCTATTGCAAGCCGTGCTGGTGACTATTACACTGACACTGTTGTGAAACACTTTAGGAAAGTCATAAAGGAACGAGAGGTACAGGCCACTATGGACAGATATGTTGTGCGACAGAAGTCCAGTGACTCTGAAGCTGGTCCTAGTGGCATTAAAAGAAGAAGGGAAGTAACCCCAGAAAAGGACTTGACACCTCAAGTCTTAATGAAAGGGGATTCCCCTTCTGAACACCAAGACAGCAATGCCT